>NC_056733.1:94364382-94484382 GCF_019279795.1 Protopterus annectens
CCAAGGTTGCAGAAGTGTATACCTTTTTACCCCATCTATCCAGCACCCTGGAATCTCTATCAGAGGGGGGTATGATTTTTGGCAGTAGTAGCCTTAATGCCCTTGGGTCCCTGTGAAATGGTCTCAGGATCTGCAGTAGGATTTTTAAAAAGGAACTTGTGAGAGCCAGGAACCTTGTAATATCTAACAGGTTTTCTGGGAGCAGGAGGTAAAGAATCAGGGGCCAAGCTAGATTCCAAAAAGGCAACAACAATGTCCAGTACAGGGGGGATAGCTAAAGGCCTATGTTGGGGCAGGAGTAAGAAATCCCTAAGCCTCTCTTTAGAATCAGAATAATCCTGGCTTTCCCAGCGGAAATGCTCCCTGAGAGCATGTAAAGTTTCACCAAAAGAGAAATCCTCTGGAGGGGAAGCAGAGGGAATAGAGTCCTCTGCATCAGAATCCTCATAGGTAGATAAGGGTACATCCTGGTCATCAGAGGAGACAGAAATTTCAGAATTCTGATCAGAAGTATCATAGGCAAATTCAGTCCTAGGTCTCTGAGAGGGGGAAGGCTGGCTTTCCCTGATTAAAGTAATAAGGTCTTCAGCCATTCTTATTTGTTTTTTAGGCATAGAGGCCTGACCATGCGGTGTGGGCGTTGGTTTTTTAGGGATGGTTTGAGTTTTAGGCCTTGAAGAAGAAGATGGCATCAGTTTAATATTCAAGTCAGTAGGCCTGAATACACCCTCAGAAGCCAGTGCCTGGCCAACGGCTCTGGACCCATCCAAGGTAGAGACATCCACAGGTTCCACAGTTGAAGCATCTTGCAGCATACTCCGAATGGGTCTCAGTAGAGGCCTGCGAATTTAAAGTAGTGGGTAACAGAGGCTGCGAAAGCACCTCACTGAGTACCGGCGAACTGGAGACTAGCTTAGGAGAAGCGTCGTCGGCAGGTTTGGACCTAGGCGGCCTGTCTGTGTTTATCTTTGCTATTTTTTCGGAATGACAGTAGTCAGATTGCTTACCGAAGACATATCTGGATAATTGAATTGAGTACCAAAATATTTAGAGGCATAAATATACAGATGCCGAATAGTTCGCTGTTTAAATAAGGAACAAAACTGACAGGGAGGTACGTCGTGGTCAGGGCCTAGGCAAGGAATACACTTTGAATGAAAATCTTTGAGGTATTTGCTTTCCACAAGAAATGCAATTATTGACTTTTATTGACATCGGATTAGAGCAAGAAAGTTTCCCCAATAGGGTACTTAGCTTTAGTTGAAGACTTTGGTTCTGAAACTCGAAAATGAAAATTTCAGGAGTCTGCCAACCGGCACTTGCGAACTGCCTCTGCTTCAGGCACCACATGGCAAGAAAGACTGATGTAATGGCGTCGGCTGCACGCTTTATACCCCCGACTACCTGACGTCATGGAAGATGAGACAGCAACCGATGCAGGATCCAAGACTTTGATAATCAGGCTGACTGAGGGCTACTGCAAGCAGATAACCCAAAAGTGATGACTGCAACAGTGAAACACGAAGAACATCTAGGGATGGGTCTGCCTGTCCAGGTTCCCTGTCCTTATTTTGATACCATTTGGAGAATCTCTCCCATTCTGATAAATATGATTTCCTAGTAGCAGGTTTCCTGACCTCCCCCTCAGGACTGTAAGCACATCCTCTGAGTAGTGGTGTCTGAAAGAGATTAGAAGTTTATCACCCAGAGTGTTCGGCCTAACATCTGTTGGTGAGGGTGAATTAGAGTTCCATTTTGTTGTGAGAGTAGATCCACCTTATGGGGTAACTTGTGATTGCCCTTAGCTAATGAGAGAAGTAGGGGGAAAGTACAGTTGTGTACACTTAGCATAAATGTAGCTGTTCAAGTGTATTCACTGTTGCAATCATCACAAGGGTTGTTTGCCTGCAGGTGGCCCTCAGTCGGCCCGAATGGCAGAGACTTAGTATTTCTGTGTCGGATGCTGTCGCTCCAGGACTGATGTCAGGGGTCTAAAAACAGGCAGCCGATTCCACTACATCAGTTTTTCTTGCTCCAAATGACAGGAGCCCCAAAAATAGGGAGCTAGGTTATGGTGGGGAAACCACCACCAGTAAAAAGTAAATACCAATACCCCAGAAGGGGTTAGTAATAGCCATAGATAGGAGAGAGAGAGAGAAAACCAGGAGGCTGGAGGGAGGGAAACCAAAACTGCAACAGTGAATACACTCAAACCTCTACATTTATGGTAAGTGTACACAACTGTACTATGTTCTTCGTGTTTCACTGTTGCAGTCATCACACTTGGGTGGTGGATTCCCAAAGCTGAAGAAGGGTGGAGGCAGTCAAGAAGAGTTAGGGCTGGCTAGTATGTCTTGCAAGACTGCTGTAGCAAATCCTGCCCAGGATTTGTGTCCCTGGTAGGGACTCTCCTGAGAAATGCTGTAGAGGTAGATGTTGCCCTAGTAGAATGTGTTCTGACCCCCTGAGGGGTTGGTTTCCCGTGGTGCTTGTAGCAGAAATGAATGCAGTGTGCTATCCATTTGGAAATAGTTTGTTTTGAAATGGCTTTGCCCTCTGCCCTTGTTGCAAAGCTGGCTAGTAGCTGGTCAGATTTTCTGAAGGACTTAGTCCTATCAAGGTAGAATCTGAGCATGTCCAAGGAGTGCAGGATCCTTTTCCCTTTATTTTGAGGATTAGGGAAGAAGGTTCACAAATGGATGGATTGATTGAGAGCCACACTTTAGGCATAAAGGAAGGGTTAGTCCTGAGGGAAACCCTGTCAGCAAGAAAAATAATTAAGGGTTCCATAGACATCAGTGCTTATAGCTCAGAAACTCATCTAGCTGAAGTGATGGCTAGAAGCAAGGCTGTTTTCCAAGAGAGGAATTTTAACTGCTGATGCAGCAGGTTCAAAGGGGGGAAGCGTGAGCTTTTCCAGTACAAAGTTAAGGTCCCAAGCAGGGATGGGTGCTCTCCTTGGTGACCTTAAGTTGTTTGCCCCTCTCAGGAACTGTTTGACAAGAGGGTGCGAGAAGAGAGGTAAATCAGTGTTGTAATGAGCAAAAATGGCTGAGGCATGTATCTTAAAGGAGGAGAAGGACAGGTCTTTGTGGAGTAGATCTGCTAAGTAATCCAGGATAAGAGGCAGAGGGGGCAGTGTTGTGTCCTCTCCTTTAGATTGAATCCATGACCAGAACCTTTTCCACTTATCAGTATAGGATTTTCTTGTACTGAGTCTTCTGGCTTCAAGAATGACGTCCAGCACCTGTTTGCTTAAGGTCACTGGGGGAGAATTCAAGGAATAAGCCAGGCTGCAAGATTTATGGTTTGCAGTTGTGGATGCAGACTCTGTCCCTCCTGCTGAGAGAGGAGGGTTGGATTCTGGTGTAGGTGCCAGGGTGGCACCAATGTCAGGCTGTGCAGGAGTGGGTACCAGTGCTGGCATGGCCAGTCTGGGGCAATCAGAATTGTCCTTGGTCTGTCCTGTTTTATCTTGAGTAATACTCTTGAAAGGAGGGGCAGAGGGGGAAAAGCATAGATTGAGGGTTTTACCCACTGAAAAGATAGGGTATCCACTTTCCAGACCTTGCTGTGAGGATTCCTGGTGCAGAATTTGCTGAGCTGGTGGTTGTAGATGGAGGCAAAGAAAACCTCCTCTGGGGTCCCCCATTTCTGGATCAGAAGGTTGAAGGTGCTGTGCTCCAAATGCCACTCATGTGGGACTAGGAGATTTTTGATTAAGTCGTCTGCCAGTAAGTTGTGTTTGCCTGGCAGGAATTGAGCTTGCAGATGGACTTGAATGTCCAAGGTTGTGTTCCACAGGGCCATGGCTAGCCTGCAGAGTGGGTAGGAATGGGTTCCCCCCTGCTTGTTGATGTACCACATAACTGTGGTGTTGTCTGTTTTTATTAGCAGTTGCCCTGGAAAGATTAGGGATCTGAAAGCTGTCAGGGCATTCTGTACAGCTAGCATCTCTTTTTGGTTGATGTGCAGATGAATTTGACTTGGGCTCCAGTGGCCCTGAATACATATTCTGTCCATGTGTGCCCCCTAGGCATAGTCTGATGCATCTGTGGTTAGGGTCTGGGCAGCTTGGGGTTGAGTAAAATGGCAGTCCCTTGTTGTGGTTGCATGCTTCTGCCTACCAGAAGAACTTTGTCCTTAGACAGGGTATGATAGGAATGACTGTTTCCAGGTCCTGAGAATGTTGGCACCAAAGACTTTTTAAGTACCATTGGAGTTTCCTCATATGCAGTCTTGCATATGGAATCAGCAGTATACACAAGGCCATGAACCCTAGAGCTTGCAGTATTTTTCTTGTAGATAGCTGGGTTCTGGTGGCCATATGTTTGAAGTAGTCTGTCAGATAGACTTGTTTTTCTGAGGTGAGGAATGCCTTTCCTGGGTACCAGGAAGAGTCTGGAGTAGAATCCTTGACCCCTCTGTTCTACTGGAACCAGCTGAATAGCTCTGATACTGAGCAGGGAAAGTACTTGGTTTTGAGCCTCTGCTCGCTGGCTTGGAGGAAGGTCTGGAAATCCACTTGTGGTTGGCAGTGAATGGAAAGCAACATTGTATCCCAGGGGTACAAATGTTAAGACCCACTGGTCCTGAGTGATGGACATCCAGTTTTTTGCATGAAGGGCAAGTTTTCCTCCTAAGGGCACAAACAATTGGGCATGGCTGGGGAGTGTAGTAAAGAATTAATTCTGAGCTTTTTCCGTAAGGAGGTGGCTTACCACTCCCTGCTTTAGGGGTGGGGGCACTCCATTTCTTAGATCTCTGTATACCCTGAGACTGAAGTCTGGGTGGTCTGTTTTCCCTGGGTCTGGTTTGAGAAGGCCTAGAGGGGGCTGGGAAAGGACCAGTATTTGGAAGGGCAATGCCTACTGAATCTAGGGGGATGTACTTGTAAGAATTCTTTAACAGTCTGCATAGACTTAGCTTTTTCTTCCATCTTTTTAAGAACCTCTTCTGCTTTGGTGCCAAACAGTCCTTATTCAAAGGAGCGTCTAGTAACTTTGACTTGACATGGTCTGGCAAGGTCTGCTCCTTCAGCCAATCATGTCTTCTCAGTACAGAGCCAGTGACAGCTGCCAGGCAAGATGCTTCTAGGGCATCAAAGACACACTGCAAAGTACGCTTGCTGACTTGGCTTGCATAGTGCATAAGCTCCTGCAATTCTTTATGTTCTGCACTGTCTGAAAAGGTTGCCACTTTTTGTTTAATAAGTTCCATAATATGTTGCTGGTACTTCAGCATGTGAAACTGACAATTTAATGCCCTAATAGCAAGAGTTGCAGAGGTATATACCTTCTTACCCCATCTATCCAAAGCTCTGGAATCCCTGTCCGAAGGGGTGGGATTCTTGGCTGTAGTAGCCTTGATACCTTTAGGCCCCTGGGAAATGATCTCTGGGTCAGCAGTAGGATTCTTGAAAAGAAATTTGTGAGCGTCAGGTACTCTGTAGTACCTGTCTGGTTTCCTAGGGGCAGAAGGTAAAGTGTCAGGAGAAAGACTGGATTCCATAAAAACATCATCCACAACATCCAGAACAGGGGGTATTGATAAGGTCCTGTGTTGAGGCAGCTCTAGAAATTCTGAGTCACTTTTTGGACTGAGGATAGTCTTGGCATTCCCAGTGGAAATGCTCTCGTAATGTATGCAAGGCTTTACCAAAAGAAAAATCTTCTTGAGGGGAGGCAGAGGGAATGGATTCCTCTGCATCTGAATCCTCATAAGCAGAAATGGCCATGTCTTTATAATCAGAAATTTCTGTCATTGGACTCCTGGTCTGTAGAAGCTGAAGGGGACTGGAATGTCTCTTAGCAGGGGAAGGCGGACTTCCCCTAATCAGCGTAACGAGGTCTTCAGCCATTCTAAGCATTTGTTTTTGTGGCATGGGAGCAAGTGCATGCACTTTGGTCGTTAGTTTTCTAGACGTAATGTGTACTCTGGGCCTAAGAAACAACAGTAGTTTTGGTTAAAAAAAAGAAGCCGTTGGTTTGAATTGAACATCGGTTGAGTGAATAACTGCCTCAGAAGCCGGTGCCTGCTCAGCAGCTCTGGACCAATCCAAGGTAGACCTCCGCAGGCTCCATAGTTGATGAGTCTTGCGGCATACTGGACTCCCGAGTGGGTCTCAGTAGAGGCCTGCGAATCCACTGAAGCAGGCATCAGGGGCTGTGAAAGCACCTGAGTACTGGTGGAGTGGCGACTAGCTTAACGGAAGCATCGTCAGCAGTTTTGGACCTATGCGGTCTGTCTTTATCTTTATGTTTTTTTTGGAATATCAGTAGTCGGATGGCTTACCGAAGCCATTTCAGAATACAGAGATCGAGAGCGAAAGAATTTAGCGACAAAGGGAGCCCGATGGACAAATGGTTTGGGCATTAAATAAGGCACAAAACTGACAGTGAGGGACATCGTGGTCTGGGCCTAAACAGATGATGCAGTAAGAATGAAAATCTCTGAGTTATTTGCTTTCCACAGGCAAGACAATTGTTAACTTTTTCTGACATCGGTTAGAGCAAGAAAAAAGGATCCCCAACGGGGTACTCAGCTTTAGAAGATTTCAGGATTATTAAATTTGTAAATGAAAATTCAGGTAGCAGCCGACCGGCACATGCGAACTGCTTCTGCTTCAGGCTCCTTGGCAAGAAACACTGGTGTAATGGCGTCGGCTGCCTGTTTTTATACCTCTGACGACCTGATGTCAGTCCTGTAGCGACAGCATCGGACGCAGAAATACTAAGTCTCTGGTATTTGGGCTGACTGAGGGCTACCTGTAGGCAGATAACCCAAGTGTGATGACTGCAACAGTGAAACATGAAGAACATCCAGTGTTACCTTGGCCAGGAGGGAGTCACCAGCAAGATTTTTTGTTTGTCCCTCCTGATTTTCAGTAGGACCTTTTGGATTAGAGGGAAGGGTGGAAAAACATATAGAAACAGTCCCTTACATGGAATGCTGAAGACATCCATCCTCCAGGCAAGTAGAGAGTGATCCTTGGTGCAGAATTTGTTCAACTGTCTGTTCTGGCAGAAGGCAAACAGATCCACTTGAGGTGTGCCCGACCGGTGGACAATGTCTAGAAAGGTCTCCCTGTTCAACATCCACTCGTGCTGTAGAGAGGATGTTCTGCCAAGAATGTAGGTTCATAGGTTGGTACTAGGCTATCGGCCCTAGGGCCCATAGAAGTCTAGCCATAACGATTCCCTGGCTATTTCTTCCCAAAATATTTACATCCCTGGACCTGTCTAGCAGGGCGACTGACATGATCCCCAGGATGAAGTTCTCGTCTCCCATCCAATCGTCAAGGTTCCTTTTGAAGAAGGCCAAAGAGGTGTTCTGCTTGACATGTATGAGCAAGTCTATTCCAGAGTCTGAGGATCTCTGGGTCAGGAACCTATCCCTCTAGCATGCTTTGTTCATTGTGATGACAAGGTTTAGATCCCTGGAGTGTGTGGCTCTGAGGGATTGAGATTTCTTTAAGTGTAGCATGTCCAGCAGCTCTGGGTTTGACATGGCCTTGTATGTTAAGCAGAGATCGCCTCTGCGTAGATAATATGTGACAGAATATAGCTGGAGATTTATTTTTTTTGATGGTCAGCATAGGGCATCTGCTTTAGGCCTGTGATTCTTTTAGTGAGGTATTTCTGCGGCCTTTCCAGTTGCTGCAGATGTCTTGAGAGGCACATACCAAATGGGGCATTGTATTCTATAATGGGTCTAATGAGGGATGAGTTCAGTGGGGCAATGACCTCCTTTTTTCTGGATGAAAAGACTTTAGTGATGGTGTGCCACAATGAATGATTTCCTCACTGTTGTGGCGATGTGGTTATCGAAGATGAGAAGACTGTCCACCTGTGTCCCTAAGTCTCTTATCACACTTTTGATGTTTAGTGTACTGCCACCTATGTGGTAATTCACAGGTACATGTTTTTTCCCCAAAGGGGATAACTACACATTTCTTGGCATTGAGGTTGAGCCCACAGCTCTGGAATCAAGCATCTGTTTCTGTAAGGCCCTTTTGTAGAATATCCACATCATTTGGGGATTCAATAATGGCGCCCAGTTTGCAGTCATCTGCGAACTTTCTTAGCCTGTACTTCAGAGAAGTAGATGCCAAATAAGCGCGGTCCCAGAACTGAACCCTGAGGTAGTCCACTTGTCTGGAGCTGGATTTAGAGTCGGCTACTTTTACAGTGTGGGTTCTGTCAGTAAACCAGTTGGCAACCCCATCAAGTGACGTAGGGATTAATGCCCAGCTTAGTAAGTTTATCTATGATTCCAGAGTGGGGGATGGTGTCAAAGGCCTTGGCGAGGTCTAGATAGGCTGTGTGGACCGCCTTACCCTCCATAGCTCTGGAGACTGATTCGAAGTAGTCAATCAGGTTCAGGAGAAAAGATTGGCCCTTCATGAACCCAAACTGGGTGGGGTCCAGTGTTTGAAGATTATCAATGTCTTTGTTTAGAAGTTCCATGATAATACATTCCATGGCCTTGCAGATCAGGCTCATCAGACTGATGGGGCGGTAGTTCCCAGGATCCAAGATGGATCCCCCCTTGTGGAGTGGGATAACTGTAGCTGTGTGCCACTCAGTGGGCATAAAGCCTGAGGTGAGCCTATGATTAAACATGACACTTAGGTGAGGTGCCAGTTCATTCTGTAATTCATGTAGTACACAGCCCGGGATGTCGTCTGGTCCCATGGATGCTGTATTCTTAAGCTTTGGAGAGTGCGGTTTGTACCGGTGTGGCCATTATTACTGGAATGTGGCAATCTTTCAGTACTGAGATGGGCCCTTTGGGGGGGGGGTGAAGTTGGCACTGAATCGTTCTGCCAAGATACTGGCAATATCCTTGGGCTCAGTATATTTAATGCCATTCTGTTGTAGCACAGAGCAGATCTGAGCATTGCCATTTCGATTCTTGACATAGCTATAGAATGCCTTGTGGTTGTCTTTGGAATCTTCAGCATTTTTATTTTTGTAACTAGTTTTAGAGGATTTTATGAGGGATCTCAGCTTCTTACTGAGGCTGGTAAGGGAGTTTTTTGCATCCTGGGATTTTCCTCTTTTCTGCAACAGTTTGTTCCTTTTGTTGTAAAGTTTGTTTATGGCAGGGGACCACCAGATTGGCTTCCTTTTTTTGGGAGGACAGTGTCTTGGTTCTATTTGGGATGGCACGATTCATGCACTAGTGGATGTGCTTGTACGGTGCCTTAATGTAGGATTCAGCAGTTGAATTTTCAGTTCCTGTCTGCATGGGTGTCATGAAGTTTGTCACTTCTGACTTGAGTAGCATGAAGTTGGCTTTGGAGAACTTTTTTATGGAGGTTTCCTTACTGGGGGGTAGGAGAGGGATGTGGATGTCAAGGGTGATTAGCTTATGGTCAAACCTGAACATTGAGGGTGTGACCATAGGTGTGGAGCTTCGATTTCCCATGTTGGTAATGACCAGGTCTAGGATATTGGAGCCCCTGGTGGGACTATAGATTAGTTGATCCAGGGCACTGGAATTTATGAATTCCAAGAACCGCTGGGCAAAGGTGTTGGTACACGAGTAGTTTTCCCAGTTAATGGCAGGGTAGTTGAAATCACCCAGTATTATGGTGTTTGGTTGCATCTTAATATTTTCCAGTATGTTTAGAAAGGTGTAGAGAGAATCTTGGGGCATGGTGGGGGATCTGTAGCAAGCTACAATTTGGATTGCAGTCTTACCTAGTGTGTAGTTGCACCTGGAGAATCTCAGATGCATTGTGTTGGGCAACTAGCCTGGTGATGTGAATATCCTTGGTGAATATGGACACTCCACCACCTTTAGTGTTTCGGTCCTGGTTAGGTGACCGAAATATGTGGTAAGAATTGTAGCCTGGTATTGCAAGGGTGCTCTCTGCAGCCTTGAACCAGGTCTCAGTTAATGCACAGATATCGATGCTCTCCATTTTTAGGAGTGCCTCGAGGGAGTGCATTTTGAGGTTTTGACTTCTAGCACCGAGTAGCATTACCTTCAGATTTTGCATGTTTGTACCCATTACGGTGGTGATTTTGTCCTTTGAACTTAGTCTAAAAAAGGCACTACAGGGGTGGCAAGAGCCTTAGCCAGTAACCTGAATCCCAGGGGCGACAGGTGCAGACCATCTCTGGCAAAGCATCGTGGTCTGTCCATCATGTTGGCTCAGGCAGGCAGACACTGGATCCCCTTTGAATGACACCAAAAGCTTAGTCAATTGTTGAAGTCATTTTGTCCTTATACTGTATCATTCTGGGCAAAGGCAGGATGCTATTCAGGGCTAGGGTCATACCTGCCTGGGGCACATGATCCGAGAGCTCTTCCATGTCTCTTTTCATGTAGTCCAGGGAGGTACATCTCAAGTCATTCACTCCAACATGGACAATGACAAAGTCATATTTGTAATTGTTGTGGAGTGACTTGAGTGCATGCGTTACGTGGTGGATCCTGGCACCCGAGAGGCAGCCGACTGTAATTTTCTCCTTGTTCAGCCTGGTGAGTGGGACATCAGTGTGCCTGACCTTAGAGTGTTGGGTACATTGTCTTGCCTTAGGGGCTGTTGTTGAGTGGCACACTGGTGTTGAGAGCTGTGTGACACTTTGGTTGTGATTGGTGTTTGCGTTTCAGCTTCGGAGGTCCTTGTTGCTTGGGCAGGTTACTGTTAAGGGACTCCACATATTAGGGTTTAGTGTTGCTATGTGAGGGTGTTGGTTTAGAAGGGCTATGTGTTGCTTGAGGTGTAGTGCAGGTGTTAACCTTCTCCTTTTGACTGTCTGGCACAATCTTGGGTGGAGAGAGCTTTGCTTCCAGTTTGGCTATGTAAGTGCATCTCTTGCAGGTTGTAGTGTTGGGTGGTAGGAGGAGAGGGTTGTCTGTGTACATGAGGCAATTGCTGCATTGCCCCACTATGCCCAGATTCACCAGGTGGACAGGAGAAATCACCGGAAGCTGACCCTTGGACGTGCCTGGTTTGGTGCTTTTTTTTGTAAAGTACAAAAGCTGTTTTCCCTTACCTTAGCAAGGTACTTTGGAATTATAGGCTGTTTAGTGCCTACGATTAATTTCTGCTTATTAACAAGGAGAGTTGAGTGCTTGTATCAGTTTAAGGCTTCCTAGTGTTTTCCAGTTTTCCAGGAGGTTTTAGAGCAAGTGCTAGTCACAGGGATGCTTAAAGGTAAGATGAAAAAAAAATGGTTTATCCTAAACACTGCAGTGTGCACTATAGGAGTTAGATGTGAAAGTAAGTAACTTAAGTTTTAGCTGTCTAAAAAGTTAAGTTTTAGTGGAGAGTCACTATTTTTAAAACAGCAACATAGAGTGAAAAGGGGTGGTCACTTTTGTATTCTGGTACTATGGAATACAGTAGGATGGCCAATAAATTTAAATATTTGAATGGGAGAGATTTTACAAAATGATAATTTTGCACTTACACAAGCCAGTAAAAGGAAAGAGGAAATGAGATATATGGTCAAATTAACATAAGGGGCAGGCAACTAGAAAGACAGTGGTGTTTAAGAACACAACAGTAACCTGGTGATAAAAAAAAATTTCTGCCTGACAAGAGACAGAGCTGTGGTCTCTTTTTAAGTTTTAATATGCAGTTAAAAGCAGACTACAAGTAAAACACAAGGTAAAGAAAACAAATCACAGTTCAAAATAGAAAAAGGCAATAAAGTAATACAAAATACAACAAATAAAAAGCAAACTAACCTTTCCCCCACAGCAAAGTGTAGCAGAGTCTGGGTAAGCCTTTCTAGTATGTGTTGTCCTGAGAGGGGATGTAGGAGGCCTGCAGGGTTAAGTTGTACCTGGAGGTGAGGTCCTAAATTTGTATAGTTATCCTGCACAGGAGGTAAGCATTGGTCCCTCCTTGTTTGTTGAGATACCACATTACTGTGCTGTTGTCTGTGAATATCTGAAGGGAATCCGGTTGGAGAATAGGAAGAAATGCCTCCAGGGCCAGAAGAGCTACAGTCATTTCCCTTACATTGATATGCTTCTTTTGAAGGGTACGATTTCATGCCTCCTGTACACTGAAACCTTTGAAGGTAGCTCGCCACCCTAGGTCTGCTGCATCTGTATGCATAAGTTGGGTTGGGGAGGGGATTTGAAGTGGAAGCCCCGGTTTGTGAAGGATTTGTTGAATCTATCTCCTCAGTTATGTTTCGATTGCAGGCAGAATGGGAATTTGTTGCTCTAGGGAGTGTTGGTGTTGTGACCACACATTTTTTCGGGTACCATTGGAACTTTTGCATGTGCATTCTTGTTAGTGGAAGCATAGGGATGGTAGCTGCGATCAGCCCCAGGAGTTGCAAGAATTGTCTTGCAGATATCCGAGGAGCTAATAAGGAAGTGACAGTACTTTGTCCTGGGGAAGGAAAGCCCGCCTCAAGTCTGTCCTGATCCTGCAGCTCTGCAAGATTTTTGTCTTGCTGTGGGAGTAAGGAGGATTTATTTACATTGAGGGTGACACCCAGGTTTTGTAGAAGGCAGGTGGGTGAACCTGAGATGATTTTGGAGGATGTCTTCTGTTTCTGCTAGAAGAAGAATGCTGTCTAGGTAGAGATAGATGTGGACACCTTTGGTCTTGGAGTAAGCAATGGCTGGGGTTAGGCATTTTGTGAATACCCTGGGTGCAGTAGACAAACCCAAGGGGCAAAGCCTGTAAACTGAAAATGAGAGCAGGGTCCAGTAAAACATAAGAATTCTCTGTTGGTGTTTTTTTTGGAATATGGAGATAAGCCCTTTATATCTAGAGTGTCCATGTAGGTCTGGGTACTTTTAGGAATTGGTTTAGGAAGGATAAATCTAGTATTGGTCTCAAAGGCCCATCTTTTTTGGGTACCAGAAAGAGTCTTGAGTAAAATCCTTTTCCTTCCTGCCCTGGGGGGACAGGTTCTATTGTGCCTAATATTAGGAGGTCTAGTAGAATGTGAGGAATGAGGTGTATTTGATTTTTGGGAGGGAAAGGGGATGGGCCTTAGAGTGGGTTTTTCCTTCCAAGAAAGGAAATATCCATTTTGAATGATAATCAATACCCAGTGGTCTGATGTGATGTTTTTCCAAAAGGGGAGGCAGTGGGGGAGGTGGGCTGACAAAAGTAGATGGCCAAGGCAGTCACGCATTGTTGGGTGCACTTCTATCCTGAAAAGGCAGTCTTGGAGTATTTTGTGAGGTAACTGGTCTCGAGTAGGTTTGCCTCCTGGTTCCTCTCCTGTACCTGGTAGAGGAGGAGGTGCCAGAGGAAGGAATTCTCCTGACAAAATAAGTCTTTGCAGGATAACTCCTGTAGTACTTAGGAATAGGAGACACAAGCAAATGTTTGATGTCCTGAAGCTCCTTACTTTTCTCCTCCAGGTTTTTAAAAAGTTCTGAAGATTGTTTGCCAAACAAGAGGTTATGGTGTAATGGGGTGTCTAGAATTTTACATGTGAAATCCTCTGGGAGTGGTTAGAGGCGAAGCCAAGAGTATCTGCGGTGAACTGAAGCAGAAGCTGCGGACCTAGAGGAGGCCTCTGCGGCATCATAACTGCACCTAATGGAATGTCTGGCTACCTGAGAAGCCAGGGACAGTTTAGATGCTATCTCAGTTTTTGTAGATAACTGATAGCTCGGGGAAGGCCAGGGTGGAGGTGGCGTACACTTTTCCCAATCATGTCCATGCTTTTGCTATCCTTATCAGTGGGCAGAAGAGATGCTGAAGGAATCTGTCTAGATTGCTTGTCAGGGGAGACCGCAATTACTGCAGGGTCTGCCAGGGGAGGCTTAACTAAGAATTTTTGATCATCAGGCTATTTGTGGAACCTATATCACCACAGACTCTATGAAAAAAAAACATGTAGAACCACAATCCAAGGAAAAAAGCCAGGGATTACCTTCAGTTTTTTTATTAAAACACTCGAACAGCACACAATCCAGTAAACTGTTCAGCAAATGCTCTGCCTTGTAGTAAAATACAGTCCACAAAAAACAATGAGTCTCTCTCTAGTGCCTCAGCTGAAAGCCTTTACAGAGTATTTGAGCATTATTGTGTCTGTTTTTTGTGGACTGTATTTTACTACAAGGCAGAACATTTGCTGAACATTTTACTTGATTGTGTGCTGTTCGAGTGTTTTAATAAAAACTGAAGGTAATCACTGGCTTTCTTCCTTGGATTGTGGTTCTACATATTTGTAGAACCTGTCCGGTCTCTTAGGAGCAGGTGGTTGAGAGTCTGGATGCTTGGATGCAGAGGTGAAAGAATCTAGATAGGCAGGTAAGACAGGTGGGATGGCTGATGGGGAGGGTGATTTCACTTGAAGGAGTTCATAGTACTCCCTCTGGGTGTCAGTAATCTAGGTAGCTTCCCATTTGAAGTATTCTTTCATCTTTGTAATAGTTTCCCCAAATGTGATATCCTGTGGTGGGGAGTCCCCTTCAAAGATTCTTCATCTGGGGCATAGTATTCCAGAGGGGAGGCAAAAGAAATACTTATCAGAAGATTAGTAAGGTTGTAAATCCTCCTCTCCTTCTTGAGTAGTAGGCAAGGGGTGAGAAGTAGCAGAGGCAGGCCTAGGACTAAGCATTGGAATAGTGGAGGGGGAAGAAGTTGTGGGCCTAAGAGCCATAAAAGGCTGCATCAAGGAGTTGGTAAATGATTGCCAGTTGGGACTCCTTCAGGGGTAGGAGTCAGGTTTTTTTTTTGTTTTATTTTCGCTTAGAAGGCGTAGGTCTGGGAGAAGGCCTGGGTTCTGGAGTCTAGACTTCAGGCAATGGCGTCCTGGTCGATAGTCCAACTGCTTCCGATTCCCCCTCGACATTGGTAGGGACAGGTATCTGTGCTGTCTCAGGATGTGCAGGTCATTACTTCTGAAATGACTTCCTCTGTGGTAACCGAAGTAGACTGTTCTATCGGATGTCCTTCAACCCCTAGACAGAAGCTAGCGGGATGTCTGAAGGCAGAGAGGCAATGGAGGTAGGTCTGGAAACTTTGGCCTTTTTCCATGGTGGTTCAGTCGGGATGGCCGATTTGGGATCCATCCTGAGTGCACTTTTTTTGAGTCATTGGTTGTCTAAATATAAGTTGAGGGCAACCAGATGGCTACGAAGGGTCTTCAGAACAAAAGACTGGCAAATGGAACAAGCAGTATGGTCGTGTTCCTTCTCTAGACAAAAGATGCAATGGTCATGCGTATCTTTATGCTGCATCTGAAACCCACAACTGCATTTGCTCTTCTTAACTGACATTGGCTAATAACTACAGCTACCCAAGCTCAAGCAAAAGAAACGGAAAATTTCCCCAACAGGGTACTTAGCTTTTTTAGAAATCTGAGTATAGGAGCGAAGCAATCAATGTCTGCGGCTGAAAAGTTTTGAGGTCTGTGCATGCAGACATCACATTTAAGGATTCTGGTGTACGGCCCTACGTTTGACATCTCATGCATCTACAGCAACCAGGCTTAAGCTTTTGTATAGGAGCTGATGTTCGGGTCACCTGAGGCAGGGAATCCCACACTAAGAATACTGCAACATAGGAACAGGAGGACATTAAGCAATACAGATTTTAAGAACTGAAAAGGTCCCCAATGGGGTACTTATCTTATTGTAACGAATCTGGCATCAGCAGTAGTAGAAACACCTGGCGTACGACTGGCAAATGAAAACATCTGAAGGTGGTGTGTGCCGACATCACTTTTATGGCCCACATTCTCAGCCATGTCAGACATCTCATGCACCTTAGAGGGACTGAAAGCTTTTGAAAACTGGGTGTATGTATGTGAGACTAGAGGAGTAAACCCATATGCAGAATACTGCAACATGGGAATAGGACATTTCTGCAATATACTCCTTTCCAATATGCCACTGAAGAGGAAAAGGCCCTGGTGGAATGTGCATTTACCTTGCCTGGATCTGCCTTGCCATAGTAAGTGCAACAGTCTCTGCAGATCTGCCTGGGATCTGCTTAATCTGTCTGCCACCATGTTGTGCTCTGAAAGGATGCCAGGGGGAGTCTGAGAATGTTGTACACCCACCTACCAAAGCAGTTATTGCCAACTGGCACAGGGAATATGACCTTGTACCCCCTTGCTGATGTACCATATTACTGTGAAGCTGTCAGCAACCACTATGAGAGGACCTGGAGTCCAAAGGTAGTGAAAAGACTTTTAAGGCTTGAATCCCTCCAGCTACTTGATACTAATGTGGTGCTGTATATCCTAGGGCCTTCAAGTGACTTGCACTTGCAACCCCACTGACACAGCTCCCCAAGCAAAGTCAGAAGAATCTGTCAGGACAGACTAGAGTGGCATTGGAAGGAGAATGGAAGTCCTGGATTGATTGATAACTATTTTCTCCACCATTGTAACTCATCTGATGAAGGGCAGCACCTGCAACTGGGATTCCAGGGAAGGAATGTTTAGAGTCCAATAATTTCAGATATACTACTGAATTTTTCTCATGAGAAGACAAGCCAGTGGTACGATGACAATCATGGACTCCATCCGTCCTAGAAAGTTTAGGAGCTCCCGTGACAAAGTGGCACTCTTCTTGGAGAATTCCAGAAACAGTCTGGTAAGACAGGATCTTGTCTTATGGAAGAAAAGCCATTCCCTTGTGGAAGTCGATAAAGCAACCCAGGAAGATTAATCCTTGTGAGGGCGTCAGATACAACTTCCAGAGGTTCAACTTGAATTTTAGCTGGAAGAGTCAAGCCGACAACCTTTTCTAGAGAATCCAAGCATCTGGATGCAGACTCTGCAAAGATCAGCAAGTTGGCCAAATAAGGAAAAAGTGAATGGCCAGAGTCTGATAGTGAGTCACTACTAGGACGTCTGATAAACACTGGAGGTGGAAGAGAGAGCTCAAAGGGAAATATAGGAAACTGACATTGCAAACCAGACAAGACATCTCATAAATCTGAAGCGATAAGCAAAGAGAATATGATTATATGCATCCTTCAAGTCCAGGGTCCCCATGAAGCAGTGGTCTGGCACAGGATAAGCACTGTCTGGAGAACTTGGGGACCTTGACAAACATTCAGGAAAGAAATGTCCAACACTGGTCTCCATGACTGCTCTTTTTTGAGAACCAGGAAAATTCTGGAGTAAAAACTCTTTTCCCCAATGTAGGGACTGATTCTATGAGCCCAGAGTCCAGCATCTACTGAAGAATATGAGGGAATAACATTTAATATGGCAGAAGATTGGGAACTAATTTGAATGCAGGTGGCTGTTCTTTCCAGTGCCAACTGTAGCCACCGCCAACAATGCTGAGCACCCACTTGAAAAACACTGATGGCCAAACAGACTTGTTGAGGGCTAACTTTGGAGATGTGGTACCTGAAGGGGGTTTAAGACAGGTGCTGCACCTCAGTATAGTCATAAGTTAGAAAGGGGACTATCCTTTTTGGAAAAGGAACCCCCTCATTAAATTTGACTGGCTTCTCATCCTGCAGTTTCCTGCCTTGGTTTTTTGTTCAACTACAACTTCTGTTTGGAATGCAGCCAAAAATTATCCTACGTAAAGGAGAGAAATTTGGGAATATAAAACATTTTTGATACCCATGCCTGAGTTTTACCTCTGTCATCCCAGTGTTTAAGGAACTGATTAACTGCTGTTCCAAACACACGATATGGAGCATTCAAAATCTGGCTGAGCAGCTAAGCAAGCTTATCACCACCGATGATGCTACATTTCTAGCAGTAGCATCAGCCTCTTCCCAAGGCACTCTTTAAAGCATATTTTGAAATATCTTTAACACAGACCTTTTGCTCAGTAGGTAATGATGCAGCAAACAATTCATCTAAACTATACTTACATCTCAACATAAACTTCCACATAAAACCATTTGTAGTTAAAATACTTTAAAAACTACCATATTGGATAGGGCCAGCTTTGTCTCGAGATTCTAGCCATTTGCTTAGTTTACCCGAAGGCACAGGATTTGATGAAGGTAATGTCCTTTTATTACAACTTGCCCTTGGAAACACTAAAGCAGAGTCTGCAGACAAGAAGGCTTGAAGGTTAGGCATGGCCGAGCATACCCAGAGTTTCTTCAACACACTTTGATACAGTTTCAATGAGTAGAGGAGAATTACAAGTTTTCTTAAAAACATCCTCCAACGCTGGGATCAATGAAGGAAGGCCCACATCCACAGTCTTATCCTCCAAACAATCAGATCAAGGAGGCAGCCAAAGAGATTGCTCTTAAATAAATGCAAACCTAAATCCAGCCAGCATTTAGGTAAAAAGAATTCTATTTGAAGTCCTGAACCTGTTCACAGTCAGAAGAAAGAAACTGATGCCACTTGGACAGGTCTGAAACCTCAGGCATGGGACCCCCTTCAAAATCCAGATCTTGAAATGACTGACCGGTGGTGGAAACACTGGCGTAAGTCATACCAGGGTATACACCTTGCAATCAACTGTCTCAACAATGGATCTAGCCAAAACCATCATCTTAGTTGGGAACCCAGTCAAAGACTGTCGCCCTAACAATAGTGGGTCTTCTGTTTCTTCTTTGACTGAACTACACAAGTGGGAGAATCCCTGGGTGGAGACGCATCAACAGTGGCAATGGATTCTGCACCCCTGACTTCCTCTGCTCCTAAACAATTTGGTTTACTTTAAGCAGGCAATAATGGTATAGCCCCCTGAGGATGTGACTGACCATCATGACACGGACAGTTATGGTACTAACACCACCTCGGGGGACGTGGTGGTAACAGATGATGTGTGGTCAGATACCTTGTCCAAGGCTGAGGCTGCTGCAGAGTTCACAAGCTGTGTGCTGAGGCATATTTTTTTTAATTTGTTTTTTATTTTGTTTATAGGTGCACAAACGACAAACAATAGATGTGTGTGTGTGTGTGTGTGTGTGTGTGTGTGTGTGCATTGTCTCAGAGTCCATCAAGTCAGACGACAAAAACACTAACCAAGCCAATACCAAGTACTGGTGGCAGTCAGCCCAGTAAAAAATGGACAAACCCATTCTCCCTCTAAGCAATGTAAAGTATATTTCTAGGATCTATATCATGTTATTGAAAAGTAAAAATGTCAACAGGCACAACAGTGAAAGAGCCGAAATGTCGAGGGTCCATTTTTGACATCGCAGTACAGAGAAGATTGGGATATTTGTAGTGCGATCTCAGAGTTGGAATATATATTTAGCGGGGGGCGCCCCCACAATACCAAATTCTAGTTTCGGCATTTTCGCTCTTGTGAGCGTTCGACATTTTGCATCTGCGATGTTATGATATAGACACTATTTCTACAGGGATACTATACTGAATACTGCATAAAGAAAAGACAGCAATATCCATAGCCCAGCACAAAGCACATCACAAACACCCCATATTTAATAAAGAATGCATCAGTCCCACATACAAAGAGCATAAAATATCCTTAGACAAGAAATTAAATATAAACTTAAAAATCCTGCCAAAAATAAGCTTTTAACCAAAGGAAATAACAGCCATGACTTGCTCGATTCTGGCAGCACAAGGCAATGACAGGAACTGCAGTAAAATGTCCTTAGCGCAGTAATGCAGGAAAACATTCACAAATGTTCCCAAAACACTTTCAAATGGTTAAAAAAATCCACCAAAACTTAGAATTAGCTTAAAGCAAGCAGTACATCTCTTGTACTGTATGAGAAATAACATCCAAGTAAATACAACTTTCCAAAAGAAAGAAAACAGAAAAATCATCAGAATACACAATTCAAGCACACACAGAAAAGGAAGGAGGAGAAACCCAAAAGATTTTCTTATATGAGCTCTGTAACTGAGGTAATCCAGAGATAAATGCAGTCTTCCAAGAGATCCTTCTCTTGCTGTGGCTCTAGAAAAATGAAAGGGTCCATTTTATGAGTATGCAAGGCAGTCCTGGTGATTGGTCCTTCACAACCACAGACAGGCAAAGCAGGGGGGATCTGAGCTTTGAAAAAGTGCCAGAGGGAGGGTAACAGGGCTCTACTATGCATGCCAGTAAGGCAGTATGTTTGTTGAACACTTGGAGTTAAGACACTTTGTGAGGACTCTTGGTGCAGTGAATAGTACAAAGGGTAAGGCAGAGAAAGTACAGTTGTGTACACTTACCATAAATGTAGATGTTAGAGTGTATTCATTGTTAGTCATCACATTTGGGTTATCCCTGTCAGGGTAGCCCTTGGCCATCCCGAATACCAGAGTTAGTATTTCTGCATCGGTTGCTGTCACTGGAGGACTGATGTTAGGCCGTCAGTAGTAAGTAAAGTAAGGCAGCAGACGTCATTACATCAGTTTTTATTGCCCTAACTTGTCAGGAGCCTCCAAAGTAAGAGGCCAGATTCTGGTGGAAGAACTCCACCATTGGAAAATAAATACCAATATGTCCCTTGTAAGGAAAGGAAAACAACAAGGAAGAATGGTAATAAAAGGAGAAGAGAATAAATGGGGATGGAGGGAGGGAAACCAAAACTGCAACAGTGAATACACTCAAACCTCTACATTTATGGTAAGTGTACACAACTGTACTATGTTCTTCGTGTTTCACTGCTGCAGTCATCACATTTGGGTAGATTCCCAAAGCTGAGGAAATGGGTGGAGGTAGTCAAGGAAACTAGGGTCTCGCTAGGATGCCCTGCAAGACTGCAGAGGGAAACCCTGCCCTGGATTTGGAGAAGAGAGGCAGGTGGTAATACTTGGTAAAAGTGTCAACAGATGTCCAGGTGGCAGCCTCCAGGATCTCCCTGGTGGGGACTCCTCTGAGGAAAGCTAAAGAGATGGAGGCTGCCCTGGTGGTGTGTGTGTCCTGACCCTCTTGGGGGGAGGTTTTCCATGCTGTTTGTAGCAGAAATGGATGCAGTATGCTATCCATTTGGAAATGGTTTGCTTGGTGATGGCTTTGCCTTCTGTCCCTGTAGCAAAGCTAACCAACAATTGATCAACTTTCTGAAGGATTTAGTCCTGTCCGGATAGAATCTGAGCTGTCTGTGCACATCTAGATTGTGCAGAATCATTTCCCCCTTGTTTTGGGGATTAGGAAAGAAGGTGGGCAAATGAATGGATTGGTTGAGAGCCACACTGGACACCACCTTGGGCATGAAGGTTGGGTTAGTTCTGAGGCACATCCTGTCTGCATGGAAAATGATGAAGGGTTCCACAGCCATGAGTGCTTGCAGCTCAGAGACTCTTCTGGCTGAAGTGATGGCCATAAGGAATGCTGTATACCAGGAGAGCTCTGTAGAAGAAGCTGGTTCAAAAGGGGGCAGGGGCAGGGTGAGACTTTTCCAAGACAAAGGTAAGGTCCTAAGCTGGTGTTGGTGCCCTTCTGGGGGGCCTCAAGTTGCTAGGCCCTCTGAGGAACTGTTTGATCAAAGGGTGTGAGAAAAGGGGCTGCTCAGTAGGAAAATGAGCAGAAATAGTAGAGGCATGAATTTTTATAGAAGAGAAAGAGAGACCACTGTGTAGTAGGTCAGCTAAGTAATCTGGGATGAGAAGGATGGAGGGCTGTGCCGTATTGGCTCCCTTAGCCTAGATCTAGGTGCAGAACCTTTTCCATTTATCTGCATAAGACTTTCTGGTGCTAGGTCATCTGGCCTCATGGATAACATCCAGAACCTGTTTACTGAGGATGGCAGATTGGTTCGGGGTTAGGGAATAAGCCAAGCTGCCAAATTGAGTGTCTGCAATTTGGGATGCATGAATTCCCCTTCCCTCTGGGTCAGGAGGTTTGGAATCTGAGGAAGATGCCATAGAGGCAGTGGGGACAGGCTGCACAGCAATGGGTACCAGTGTTGTTGGGGCTAGTCTGGAGCTATAAGAATGGTCCTTGGTTTTTCCTCCCTTATTTTGAACAGGACCCTGGGGATGAGAAGTAGAGGAGGAAAGCCATAGATTGACCCAGGGGAATGACAGGGCATCGACTTTCCAAGCCATGTAGTGATGCTCCCTGGTGCAGAATTTGCTGAGCTGATGGTTGGTGTGGGAGGCAAAGAAGGTGCCCTTCAGGGTTCCCCATTTTGGTGTTATTAGGTTGAAGGTACTTCTGTTGAGTTGTCACTTGTGTGGGTCTAGAAGGTTTCTGCTTAATTGGTCTACCAGAGAGTTGAGAGCGCCTGGTAGGAACTGTGCTAACAGTTGTAGTTGCATGGAAGAGGCTGTGAGACAAAGGGTCATGGCCAACCTGCATAAAGGGTAGGAGTGAGTCCCTCCCTGCTTGTTGATGTACCACATCACAGTGCTTGCTGTCTGTTTTGATCAAGAGAACCCCTGGAGAGAGAAGGGGTTTTAAAGCTATCAAGGCATGCTGCACAGCCATCATCTCTTTTTGATTGATGTGCAGAGGGATTTGCTGTGGGCTCCATTGGACTGAATGCACCTGCCATACAGGTGTGCACCCCAAGCATAGTCTGATGCATCTGTGGTCAAGGTCTGGGCGGGGTGGGGTGTGGAGAAGGACAGTCCCTTGTGGGAGCATGCCGTTTGCCCACCAAAGAAATTCCTTTCTGAGGCAAGGAATTATAGGTAGAAGTGTTTCCAGGTCTTGGGAGTGTTGACACCAAAGGCTCTTTGCGTACCACTGAAGTTTCCTCATATGCAGTCTGGCATATGGAATGAGTAGTATGCAAGATGCCATGAACCCCAGAGCTTGCAGGATCTTCCTTGCAGACAGCTGGGGCCTGGTGGTTAGTTAAGACAAGTAGGCTCTCAGGAAAATTTGTTTCTCTGGTGTAAGGTATGACATCTGGGATGCTGTGTCCAGACTTGCTCCCAGGAAAACTAACATTTGGGTGGGCACCTGTTTGGATTTCTTTTCATTGATTGTGTACCCTAGGGAGGTTAGTAGGGTCTTTACAAAGACCAGGTGCTTGAGCAGCTATTCCTGGCTGTCTGCCTGAATAAGGCAGTAGTCTAAGTATGGGTAAATTTGAATATTTCATTGCCTGCAAAAAGCAACGGCCGGAGCCAGACATTTTGTGAAAACTCTGGGAGCAGTAGATAAGTCGAAGGAAAGTGCAGAGAACTTAAAGTGCTGAGATCCTGCCCTGAAGCAGAGATATTTCCTGCATGATTCCCTGATAGGAATGTGGAGGTATGCCTCTTAGATCTAGGGTGGCTAGCCAAGCGTCCTTGGAGAGCATGGGTAGCAGCTTGCTGGAGGGTGAGCATTTTGAATTTTGGGATCACCAGGAAGGTGTTTAGAATGGATAGATAGAGGATGGGGCACCAGAAAAAGTATGCAGTACAAGGCTTGGCTTGTTTCTGCAGGAACGTGCTCTACTGCCCTCAGAGAGCAGAAAAAGGGTTTGGTTTTGAGCCTCTGCCCACTGATTTGGTGGTAGACATGGGAACCCTTTTGGGGTTGGAAGGATGTGGAAGGAAAATTTGTATCCTTGAGACACAATGTTCAGAACCCATTGGTCCTTGGTAATGGTAGCCCAGGTGCTTGAGTGAAAAGAGAGTTTTCCTCCTAGGGGTAAGTGAAGGTGGGTGGAGGAGGTGAGTCATTGTGAGTTCTTACCATAATGGGTGGCTTAGAACTCACTGGTTTTGAAGTGGAGTTAGTCCACTGCTTAGATCTCTGCATTCCCTGGGGCTGCTGTCTCATGGGGGTCTGTTTCGACGGGGCCTAGGCTGGGCCAGTTTTCTCAGAACAGGAAAGGACCAGTGCTTGGAGGGACACTGTCTGCTGAACCTAGGGGGCTGGACCTTTAAGAAATCCTTAACTGTTTGCATAGATCGTGCTTTTTTCTTCCATCTTTTTAAGACCTCTTCTGCCTTAGTGCCAAATAAGTTATCTTTGTGCAAGGGGATATCCAACAATTTAGATTTGACATGGTCGGGCAGGGGTTGTTCCTTAAGCCATGCATGTCTTCTAATGACAGATGCAGTGACTGCTGCCCTGCAAAGAAGCTTCTAGGATGTCAAAACCACAGTGCAGAGTGTGTTTAGTTACTTGACTTGCAGAATGCATTAAGTCTTGTAAATCTTTAGAAGATTCTGCCCAAGCAGGAAAGGAAGACATTTTTTTGTTTAAGGAGTTCCAAGGTATGTTACTGAAATTTAGCATATGGAACTGACAATTTAGTGCCCTGACACCAAGAGTAGCTGAAGTGTATACTTTTTTACCCCATCTGTCCAATACACGGGAGTCCCTGTCTGAGAGGGTGGGATTCTTAGCAGAGGTTGGTTTAATCCCTTTAAGCCCTTGAGAAATGACCTCAGGGTCAGCTGTTGGATTTTTAAAAAGATATTTGTGAGAGTCAGGGACTCTATAGTACCTGTCTGTTTTTCTGGGAGCAGGAGGTAGGGAGTCAGGAGTCAAGCTGGATTCAAGGAAAACATCATCCACAACATCCAGGACTGGAGGGATGGCCAAGGGTCTGTTGCGGAAGATCTAGGAATTCCCCGAGTCTTTTAGACTGAGGCTAGTCCTGACTCTTCCACTGGAAAATCCTCTGGGGGAGAGGCTGAAAGAATGGAGTTGTATGCATCAGAATCCTCATAAGTGGAAAGGGGTTGGATGTCCTCATAATCAGATGCATCAGATTCATCTGACTCTTGTTCAGACAAAACTGCAGGGGACAGACCTCTTTTCCTTTTTGAGGGGGTGGCTTGGCTTCCCCTGATCAGCATATGATCTTCCACCATTTTAAGCATTTGAGAATGAGGCAAGGTAGCAGGCGCCTGAGAGTGGGTCATTGGTTTCTTGGGTGTGGTTCGAACCCTGGGTCTGTTGTTTTTGAAAAAATTGTAGTCGCGAAAGAATACGTCGATTTGTGTTGAGATTCGGTAGAGCGAAGGACTTCCTTGGAAGCCAGTGCCTGCTCAGTGGCTTTGGACCCATCCAAGGGAGAGATGACTGCAGGATCCCTATTCGAAGAGTTTTGTGGCATACCGGACTCAGAAAGGGTCTCAGTAGCGGCCTGCGAATCAACTGAAGCGTGCATCAGGGGTTGCGAAGGCATCTCACTGAATACCGGAAGACTGATGACTAGCTTAACGGAAGCATTGTCAGTAGGTTTGGACCTTTGTGGTCTATCTTTATCTTTACTTTTTTTGGAAGCTCTGCTGTCGGATGGCTTACAGAAGCCATATCAGAATTTGAGGACTGTAAATGAAAATATCTGGCTACAATAAGGGCCTGACGACGGATAGTTCTGGCGTTGAACAAAGCACAGAAGCAACAATGGGGGACGTCGTGGTCTGGGCTTAAACAAGTGATGCAGTAAGAGTGGAAGTTTCGGGGTGGTATTTGCTTTCCACAGGTGAGAGAATTAACTTTTTCTGACATCGGTTACTGCAAGAAAAAAGGATCCCCAACGGGGTACTTAGCTTTAGAAGACTTCAACTTCAGTTTGGAGACGAAAACTCAGGTAGCGGCCAACCAGCACTCATGCGAACTGCTTCTGGCTCCATGGCAAGAAAGACTGATGTAATGACGGCTGCTTTACTTTATACTACTGATGACATGACGTCAGTCCTCAAGTGACAGCAACCGATGAAGAAATACTAAGCCTCTGGTATTCGGGCCGGCCGAGGCCTACCCTGGCAGGGATAACCCAAATGTGATGACTGCAACAGTGAAACACAAAGTACAGTTGTGTATACCTACCATAAATGTAGATGTTCGAGTGTATTCACTGTTGCAGTCATTACACTTGGGTTATCCTGCTGGCAGGCAACCCGCAGTCGGCCCGAATTCCAAAGTCCTGGTCCGGCGTAGGTTGCTGTCGCCTCTTCCCTGACGTCAGTGTGCCAGGGGTATAAAAGATGCAGCCGACGCAATTTTCTTCAGTTTTTCTTGCCCCAGATGTCAGGTGCCCCCAAAAGGGTAGGCTAAAAAATTCTGATCATAAAAAAGCATGCACATAACCTTCATCTACAAGCAAATACAAAACATAGGTTGTATAGAATAGAGAAGTACAGGCAAGTCCCAGCAATGAAAGGGGGGTGGTGGGAGGGTAACCTAGACTGCAACAGTGAATACACTCGAACATCTACATTTATGGTAGGTACACAACTGTACTATGTTCATCGGGTTTCACTGTTGCAGTCATTACGCTTGGGTTGAATCCCAAAGCTGAGGTTGGGTGGCTGGGCCTAAATAGAATTAGAAGTGGCTATGAGGCCCTGCAGAACTGCAGTGGCAAAGCCTGCTCTGGATTTAGAGTAGAAATAAGTGGTAGTGCATTGTAAAAGTGTGCACTGAAGTCCAGGTTGCAGCCTCCAAAATGTCCTTGGTTGGTACTCCTCTGAGGAAAGCTGCTGAAGTGGCTGCTGCTCTGGTAGAATGTGGCCTAATGCCCTTAGGCACTGATTTGCCATGTTGTGAATAGCAGAAGCGAATGCAGTGGCCTATCCATTTTGAAATAGTCTGCCTTGAAATAGCTTTTCCTTGCAATCCTGCAGCATATGCCACTAAGAGTTGCTCATTCTTTCTGAAAGCTTTAGTTTTGTCCAAGTAAAAGCGTAGCTGTCTGTGCATGTCCAAACAATGCAGAAGTCTCTCCCCATTATTCTGTGGGTTTGCATAAAAGGTAGGCAAATGTATGGTTTGGTTAAGAGCCACACTGGACACTACCTTAGGCATAAATGTTGGGCTTGTCCTTAGAGAAACCCTGTCCGGATGGAAAATAATAAAAGGCTCCACAGCCATTAGTACCTGTAACTCTTCTTGCTGAAGTTATTGCTAAGAGAAGAGCTGCTTTCCATGATAAATATTTTATCTCAGCTGTATTGGCTGGCTCAAAAGGAGGCAGTGTGAGTTTTTCCAAGACAAAATTGAGGTCCCATGCAGGTATTGGAGCTCTCATAGGTTCATAGGTTCATACTAGGCTATCTGCCCGAGGGCATTTACAAGCCTAGCCCATAGTTTTGTGGCTTACGCCACCCCTTTAGTATGGGGAACTATACCCATTATTTTGCTGTGCCTCTGTTGAGCAGTGACACTGAGGTAATCCCTGGGGTATATCTGCGATCTCCCATCCATTGGTCAAGATTTCTCTTGAACAAGGCCAGCGAGGTGCTCTGCCTCACATATACCGGGATTTTATTCCACAGCATAGGGAGTCTTTGGGTGATGAATCTACCCTCCAGCACGTCCTATTAATAGCCGTGTCGAGGTTTAAGTCTCCCGCCCTTGTGGCTCTGACGGATCTAGATTTTTTGAGGTGAAGCATATTCATCAAATCTGGGTTTGACATGGCCTTGTATGTTAGGCAAAGGTCACCTCTGAGCAAGCGGTGGCGACTGAATAGAGCTGGAGTTCTTTCAGTCGGGCAGCATAGGACAGATGTTTGAGACCCTTTATCCTTTTGGTGAGGAACTTTGTGGCCTCTCCAGCTGCTGCAAGTGTCGGGTCAGATACATTCGAATGGGGCATTGTACTCAATCATTGGTCTGATGAGTGATGAGTATAGGGAGACTATGACCTCCCTTGATCTAGATGAGAATCCCTTCATGATAAGGTGGGCAATGTAGAAGGTCTTCCTAACTACTTTAGCTACATGGGTGTCGAATGACAGACTACTATCAACCTGGGTCCCCAGGTCCCTGATAACTTCTTCTGTACTCAGTGGATTGCCACCTATTTGGTAGCTAGGGGTAACCTTGTTTTTCCGAAGGGTATGACTATGCATTTTTGGCATTTAACTTTAGGCCATGGCTCTGGCACCAGTTATCCATTTCTGTGAGACCCTTCTGAAGGATATCTGTGTCAGATGTGTTTTCTACTATGGCGCCCAGTTTGCAGTCATCTGCAAACTTTGTCAGCCATAACCCTCCTGTGTTTGCTTGTACTTGGAAAAGTAGATGCCAAACAAGAGTGGGCCCAGGACTGAGCCCTGTGGTACACCACTTGTGACAGGCTTTGAGTCTGACATGGCGCCAGCAACTCTGACCCTGTGGGTTCTGTCACTCAGCCAGTTTGCAACCCATCTTGTGATGTATGGGTTAACATTTAAGCTGATGAGTTTTTCAATGATACCCGAGTGGGGTATTGTATCAAAGGCCTTCGCCAGATCGAGGTAGGCTGTATGGACTGCCTTTCCCTCATCAATGGCTTTGGTGACTGTTTCGAAAAAGTCAACCAAGTTTAGAAGGCATGATCTGCCTTTGACAAAGCCAAACTGGGATGGATCCAAAGTCTGCAAATTCCCTATGTATTTATGAGGTCCATTATGATCCTCTCCATGGCTTTGCAGATAAGGCTTGTCAAGCTAATGGGCCGGTAATTTCCAGGGTCGGTGGAGGCACCGCCTTTGTGAAGTGGGACCACAGTTGCAGTGCGCCACTCCCTGGGTACGTATCCAGAGGTAAGACTATGATTAAACAGCTGTCCTAGCTGTGGGTTTAATTCCTCGTTGAGTTCGTGGAGCACACAGCCGGGGACACCATCAGGTCCCATGGATGCTGTGTTTTTTGCTTTGGAGAGAGCAGTTCTCACTTGGGCGTTGGAGATGTTTGGGGGCTGCAATCGCTTGGTATAGATATCTCTCCTTTTGGGGAGGGGAAGTTTGCACTGAACCTGTCAGCCAGTATGTTGGCAATGTCTGTAGGATCAGTAATCTTCACATCATTTTGAACTAGTTCTGAGCATATCTGGGAGTTTCCTCCCAGGTTTCTAACATAGCTAAAGAAGGCCTTATGATTGTCTTTTGAGTCTTTAGCTATTTTTCTCTCAAAATTTGCTTTGGATGATTTTATGAGAGCTCTTAGTTTTTACTTATAGTGATCAAGGGTGTCTTACCTTTTAAGGATTTTGCTCTATCTTGTAGTAGCTTCCTCCTTTTGTTGTAGAGTTTGTTTATGGCTGGGGTCCACCAGAGTGGGCTTGCCTTTGGTACAAAGAGTCTTTGTTTTGCTTGGGATTGCCTTATCCATGCAGTCCTGCAGGTGCTGGTAGAAGGCATTTGTAAGTGATTCAGCGGCTTGAGTACTGTTTTCCGTCGGATCAGGGGCCTTGAAGGAGACCACACTAGTTTTTAGAAGTGTGAAGTCGGCTTTCCAGAAGTTCTTTACTGTGGTCTTTTTATTTCAGGTGGGGTGGGATGAGGACCTCCAGCGAGATTAGTTTGTGATCTGATCTCACCAGTGAGGGTATACTTCCGGTGTTGAACATTGTGCTCCCATGTTCGTGATGATCAGATCAAGTATGTTTTCTCCTCTTGTGGGGATGGTGACTAGTTGTTCCATGGCATTTGAGTTTATGAATTCCAGGAACTTTTGGGCTAGGGTGTTTGGGCTTGAGTAGTGTTCCCAGTCTATATTAGGGTAATTGAAGTCACCTAGTATGATGGTGTTTGGTGATACATTTATCCCCTCTAGTGTTTTCAGGAAGGCCATGTGAGGTTCCTGAGTTTGTGAGGGTGGCCTGTAACATGCTACAATTTGCAGAGCAGTCTTGCCTATGGTTAATTGCACCTGGATGGTCTCCGATGCATCGTGCGTTGCCACCAGTCTTGAGGTGTGGGTGTCTTTGATGAATATGGATACCCCCTCCTTTCTTGGTATTGTCCGGATTTTGGGGCGGAACGCATGATAAGAGGTAAAACCTGATAGTGCTGGGGTGCTCTCAGGAGCCTTGAACCAGGTTTCTGTCACTGCACAGACATCGATGTTCTCCATACTGAGAAGGGCCTCGAGTGCATGCATTTTGAGATTTAGACTTCTGGCATTGAGCAGCATTACCCTTAGTTTTTTCCTTTTTGTGTTCTAGGGTGGTAGGTTTAGAATTTGAGCCTTGCCTAAAAAAGGCACTATGGGGTGGCAAGAGCCTTTGCCAATATCCGAATCCCAGGGTGACAGGTGCAAGCCGTCCCTTGCGAAGCAGCGTGGCTTGTCCAGCATGTCATCCCAGGCAGACAGACATTGGATCCCCTTTGAATGACACCAGAGTTTAAGCCAATTGTTAAAGCTGATCATCTTATCTCTGTATTGTGGCATCATTCTTGGTGAAGGTAGGATACTGCTCAAGGTCAGGGTCATACCTGCCTGGGCTACATAATCAGAGAGCTCCTCAATGTCTCTTTTCATGTAGTCCAAGGAGGTACATCTCAGGTCGTTTACACCAGCGTGGACAATGACTGAGTCATATTTGTACCTGCTGTTGGAGGTCTTATGTTTTTGGCCCCTCTGAGATACTGCCTTAGCAGTGGATGAGAAAAAATAGGTGGGTCCATATTGTAATGAGCTGAAATGGCAGAGGCATGGATCTTAATTGATGAGAAGGATAGGCCTTTGTCCAGCATCTCAGCTAGGTATTGTAAAATCTGAGGAATATTTGGTACAAGCGTGTCAATTCCTTGCACCTGGTTCCAAGCACAGAATCTCTTCCATTTTTCTGCATAAGATTTTCTGGTGCTGGGCCTCCTGGTCTCCAAAATAACATCCATAACTGCTTTAGAGAGAGGTGTTCTGAATGGTTAACATTATCTGCCATGCAGCCAGGTTTAGGGATCTGAGTTGGCTGCGTAGGATCTGATTGTTTTGTTGGGTCAGCAAATGAGGAATTTGAGGTAAAGTACAGGCTGGGCCTTGAGACAAGCTCTTTAGGATTGGGTACCAGTGCTGGCGTGGCCAGTCTGGGGCAATCAGGATCATTTTTGGCTTCTCTTGTCTGACCTTTAGGAGTACCTTGGGGAGGAGAGGCAGAGGAAGGAAGGCATATACTGTAAGGGCTTTCCAGCTGAATGAAAGTGCGTCCACTTTCCATGCTTGTTTGTGATAAGTCCGAGTGCAGAATCTCTGTAGCTGGCAGTTGTGAGGGGAGGCAAATAGATCTGTGTCTGGGCATCCCCATTTCACTGTTATGCTGAAGATTTGTGGATTTAGTTTCCACTTGTGAGGATCCATGAGGTTTCTGATTAGTTCATCTGCCAACGTATTTGTCTTTCCTGGCAGGAATTGTGCTTGCAGGTGTACTTGATAAGTCAATGCCGTGTTCCACAAAGTCATGGCTTGTCTGCAGAGGGGGTAGGAATATGTGCCTCCTTGCTTGTTTATGTACCACATGACTAAGTATTGTCTGTCTTTATCAGCAGTTGTCCTGGATGAAGTAGGTCCTTGAAGGCTGTCAGGGCATTCTGTACAGCTAGCATCTCTTTTTGATTGATATGAAGATGCATTTGGCTTGTGGGCCATGTGCCCTGAATACATTTTCCTGCCATGTGTGCTCCCCAGGCATAATCCGATGCATCCATTGTTAGTGTCTGCCTGGCTGTGGGTAAAGTGAATGGCTGTCCCTTGTTGTGGTGACAGGCTTGTGCCCACCATCGAAACTCCTGTTGCAGGCAGGGAATGAGAGTAATTAATGTTTCCAGGCTGTGGCAATGTTGAGTCCAAACACTTTTTAGATACCATTGTAGTTTCCTTATATGCAGTCTTTCATATGGAATTAGTAGAATGCAGGATGCCATGTAGCCCAGAGCCTGCAGAATTTTTCTTGCAGATAACTGGGTCTTTGTTGCCATGCTTTCGAAGTAAGAAGTCAGTTGTCTTTGTCTGGCGTGAGATAAGCCATCTGGGCAGTTGTATTTAAGCTTGCACCCAGGAATATTATCTCTTGAGAGGGTACTAATTTTGATTTATTTTCGTTTACTGTGTACCCTAGGCAAATTAGTAATCTTTTTACAAACGCCAGATGCTTTAGTAGAATGTCTTTGGTCTCTGCTTGAATAAGGCAGTTGTCCAAGTAGGGATATATTTGAATTCCTCTCTGTCTACAAAATGCAATTACTGGTGCCAGGCATTTTGTGAAGACCCTGGGCGCAGTAGATAAGCCAAAGGGCAGTGCAGAGAATTGGTAGTGCATTGATCCAGCTATGAATCTGAGGTATCTTCTGCAAGACTGTCTGATTGGGACATGCAGGTATGCCTCTTTGAGGTCCAAAGTTACAAGCCAAGCCTTCATGTCCAGCATGGGCAGAAGCTGCTGCAGAGTCAACATTTTGAATTTTAGGACATCCAGAAAAGTATTTAGAATAGACAGGTCCAGAACTGGTCTCCAGGCTTTGTCCTTTCTTGGTACTAAGAAAAGTCTTGAGTAAAATCCTTGTCCCTGCTCTTGTTGTGGCACTGGCTGAATAGCCCTCATGTCCATGAGAGATGAAACTTGTTTTTGTGCCTCTGCCCATTGATTGTGTGGCAGGTCTGGCATACCTTTTGCCTTTGGAAGGGTGTCAAAGTGGAATCTGTAGCCCTGAGAGACTATATTTAAGACCCATTTGTCCTGGGTGATCATGTGCCAATTTTGTGAAAAAAGTGCTAGCTTTCCCCCTAAGGGTGCTGCCAAAAGATGTGCTTGGCATTGGCAGAGGGAAGTCATTGGAAAGTCGAGTTTTGTACCTACCATAAATGTAGATGTTCGAGTGTAGACACTGCTGCAGTCATTACACTTGGGTTATCCTGCCGTCAGGCGGTTCCCCAGCCAGCCTGAGTTCCAAAGTCTTGGTCCGGTGTCAGTTTCTATCACCTCCTCCCTGACGTCAGTGCAACAGGGGTATATAAGATGCAGCCGACGCCATTTTCTTCAGTTTTTCTTGCCCCAGATGTCAGGTGCCCCCAAATAGGTAGGCAATTCAAATTGCTAATAAAACACACATAAGAAATGCAAACATACTTTCAGCTACCAGCAAATACTCCCCATAGGTAGTAAAATGTAGAGGAACTAGGCACGTACTAGCCAGTAAGAGGGGAAGGAGGAAAGGTAACCTGGACTTCAGCAGTGTCTACACTCAAACATCTACATTTATGGTAGGTGCAAAACTGTACTATGTTCGTGTGACACTGCTGCAGTCATTACACTTGGGTAGAATCCCAAAGCTGAGGTAGGGTGGTTGGTTCTATAAGGCATTAGGGGTGGCTATAAGGCCCTGCAACACTGCAGAGGCAAATCCAGCTCTGGATTTAGAGTATAGAGGCAGATGGTAATGCTTGGTGAAGGTATGCACAGAACTCCATGTTGCTGCTTCCAAAATATCCTTGGTAGGTACTCCTCTGAGGTAGGCAGTTTAAGTGGCTGTTGCCCTGGTGGAGTGAGATCTAATGCTGTTAGGCACAGGTTTTCCATGGTGTGTATAGCAGAAACATATGCAATGTCCTATCCATTTGGAAATAGTCTGCTTTGAAATAGCTTTTCCCTGTGCTGCTGCAGCATATGCTACCAATAATTGCTCAGATTTTCTGAAAGCTTTGGTTTTGTCCAAGTAGAAGCATAACTGCCTGTGAATGTCCAATGAATGCAGTAGTCTTTCCCCTTTATTCTGTGGTTTTGGATAAAAAGTAGGCAAGTGAATGGTTTCGTTTAGAGACGCACTTGAAACCACCTTAGGCATAAAAGTAGGGTTAGTTCTTAAGGACACTGTCCTGGTGAAAAATGAGGGAAGGTTCCACTGCCATTAGTGCCTGTAATTCTGAAACTCTTCTTGTGGAAGTTATTGCCAGGAGCAGAGCAGTTTTCCAAGAAATTTATTTTAATTCTGCCATGCTAGCTGGTTCAAAAGGAAGTAAAGTCAATTTTTCCAAAACAAAGTTGAGGTCCCAAGTTGGAGTAGGTGCTCTATGGGGCGGTCTTATGTTTTTAGCTCCTCTGAGGTACTGTTTTAGCAAAGGATTAGAGAAAATTGGTGGATCCGTGTTGTAATGTGCAGAGATGGCAGAGGCATGGATCTTGATGGATGAAAAGGAGAGGCCTTTGTCCAGCATCTCAGTCAAATATTGTAGTATCTGAGGAATGTTTGGCACAAGAGGATCAAGGCTATGAGCGTTCCAGGCACAGAATCTCTTCCATTTATCTGAGTAGGCTTTCCTGGTACTAGGCCTGCCTTCTGGCCTCCAGAATGACATCCATAACTGCTTTGGGGAGAGGCATTGCTTGCGTGGCTAGGGAATCTTCCATGCAGCTAGGTTTAGTGTCTTTAGCTGGCTGTAGAGTATCTGATTGTTGTGCTGAGACAGCAGATGTGGTATTTGAGGCAAAATCCAGGGTGGTCCTTGTGCTAAGTTTTTTAAGATTGGGTACCAGTGCTGGCGTGGCCAGTCTGGTGCAATCAGGATAATTTTTGGCTCTTCTTGCCTGGCTTTTATGAGTACCTTTGGGAGAAGAGGCAGTGGTGGAAAAGCATATACTTGTAGGTTTGTCCAGCTGAATGAGAGGGCATCCACTTTCCATGCTTGCGGATGGTAACTCCTTGTGCAGAATTTCTTTAGCTGGCAATTCATTGAGGAGGCAAACAGATCCATGTCCGGGCGCCATTTCTTTATCATTCTGAATATTTGAGGATTCAATTCCCATTCGTGGGGATCCATGATATTTCTGCTTAAGTCATCTGCCAGTGTGTTTTTCTCTCCTGGCAGGAATTCTGCTTGTAGATGAACTTGATAGTTTATAGCGGTGTTCCACAAGGTCATGGCTCATCTGCAGAGGGGGTAGGAGTGAGTGCCCCCTTGCTTGTTTATGCACCACATAACTGTGGTGTTGTCTGTCTTTAGTAGTAGTTGTCCTGGATGCAACAGGTCCTTGAAAGCTATAAGGGCAGTTTGTACAGCTAGCATCTCTTTTTGATTGATCTGAAGATGCCTTTGTTCTGCGGGCCACTTGCCCTGAATACATTTTCCTGCCATGTGTGCTCCCCAGGCGTAATCCAATGCATCTGTTGTCAGTGTTTGCCTGGCTGTGAGTTGAGTGAAAGGCTGTCCCTTGTTGAGGTGATGAGCTTGAGCCCACCATCAAAACTCTTCTTGAAGGCAAAGTATTTGTGGTATAACTGTTTCCAAACTTTGACAGTGTTGAGACCATACATTCTTTAGGTACCATTGTAGTTTCCTCATATTCAGTCTGGCATATGGAATTAGTAGTATGCAAGATGCCATGGAGCCCAAGGCCCGCAGAATTTTTCTTGCAGGGAGTTGGGTCTTTGTTGTCATCAATTGAAAGTATTGTGTCAGTTGTCCTTGCTTGTCTGGCGTGAGATAAGCCATCTGGGCTGTTGTGTTCAAGCTGGCACCCAGGAATATTATCTCTTGTGAGGGCACTAATTTTGATTTTTCGTTTACTGTGTACCCCAGGCAACTTAACTTTTTTACAAACGCCAGATGCTCTAGAAGAATGTCCTTGCTCTCTGCTTGAATCAGGTAGTCGTCCAGGTATGGGTAAATTTGAATTCCTTTCTGTCTGCAAAATGCAATTACTAGTGCCAGGCACTTTGTGAAGACTCTGGGCGCAGTAGATAATCCAAAGGGCAGTGCAGAGAATTGATAGTGCACTGGACCAGCTAAGAACCTGAGGTATCTTCTGCAGTTTTGTCTGATAGGGACATGCAGGTATGCCTCCTTGAGGTCCAAAGTCATGAGCCAAGCTTGCTTGCCCAGCATGGGAAGAAGCTGCTGTAATGTCAACATTTTGAATTTCGGAATATCCAGGTAAGTGTTTAGTGAAGAAAGATCCAGGATGGGCCTCCAGGCTTTGTCTTTTCTGGGAACCAGAAAGAGTCGAGTAAAATCCTTGCCCTTGTTGCTGTGGTGGTACCTTTTGAATAGCTCCCATGCTCATGAGTGCCATCATTTGTTTTTGGGCCTCTGCCTATTGATTTAGTGGCAGATTTGGCATTCCTTTTAATCTTGGCAGAGTGTGAAAGTGCAACCTGTAACCTTTTGAAATAATATTGAGAACCCATTTGTCTTGGGTGATCATACACCAACTGTGATAAAAAAGTGCCAGTTTACCTCCCAAAGGGGCTGCCAAGAGTGAGTTGTTTGGCAGCTGGAGTGGGCAGTCATTGGGGCTGTTTTTTATATGGTTGGTGCCTGTCTTCCCCTTCTTTCTGGCCTGATGCCCCCCAATGTCGAGGCCTGTATGGACCTTGTGGTTGACCTCTACCTCTTGGCTATCTGCCCCTTTGAGGTCTGTCATTAACTGGAAAGGACCAATTCTTTGTTGGCCAGTTTCTAGTAAATCGAGGAGGCTGAACCTTTAAGAAATCCTTCACTGTTTGCATAGATTTTGCCTTATCTTCCATTTTCTTTAATACCTCTACTGCCTTAACTCCAAATAAAACATCCTGCTGTAAAGGTGCATCCAGCAATTTAGATTTTAACATGATGTGGTAATGTATGTTCTTTTAACCATGCATGTATTCTAATGACAGAGCCTGTGACTGCTGCTCTGCATGAGGTCTCTAAAGAATCAAAACCACATTGCAAAGTATGCTTTCCCACTTGTTCAGCGGCATGCAATAAATCCTGCATTTCTTTAAAATTAGGAGGATCTGTATCTGGAAGCATTTTTTTTTTCAACTGAGACATCAAAAATTGCTGATATTTTAGCATGTGAAACTGTCAATTTAAGGCTCTCATTGCTAAAGTTGCAGACGTATATACTTCCTTTCCCCATCTGTCTAGTGCTCTGGAATCTCTGTCAGAGGGAACTGGGTTCTTTGCTGATGAGGCCTTAACCCCTTTGGGACTCTGAGAAATAGTTTCAGGATCAGCAACAGGGCTTTTATACAGAAATTTGTGTGTGTCAGGGACTCTGTAATATTTGTCCAGTTTAAGTGGATCTGGAGGTAAGGAATCAGGATTTAAGCTGGATTCAGTGTACACATCATCCACAATATCTAGCACTGGCGGAATAGCCAGGGGTCTGTGTTGAGGTAATAACAGGAAGTCTCTGAGCCTTTTCTTGGATTCTGAATAACCCTGGCCTTCCCAATGGAAATGCTCCCTCATGGTATGTAAGGTTTCCCAAAAGGAGTAGCCATCAGGCAGAGAGGCTGATGGAATAGATTCCTCAGCATCAGAATCCTCATAAGGGGGTAAAGAATATCCCAGGTCTGAGGATGAATCTGAGGAAATGGACCCCTGGTCGGATGAATTATAATCTGCATCCTGTCTAGGCATTTTATCAGGTGGGGGGTGGGAATCCCTGATCAGAGTGATTAGGTCTTCGGCCATTTTGAGCATTTGTTTCTTAGGCATGGAGGCCTGTCCTGGAGAATGTTGTACTTGTTTCTTAGGTTTTAAAGGAGGCTTTGACTTAGAAGAGGGTTTAATGCTTAGCTGAGTAGGTCTGAAGACGCCCTCTGAAGCTGGGGGTAGCTCAGGTACTCCGGATCCCTCTGCAGGATCGGTTTCGGTCTGCTGAAAAGCTAGTGCGTCCGAAGGCCCAGCCATCTCCACGTGGGGGTTGGAGGCTTCCCTGCGGTTCTGCAGAAGCGGTCGTCAGAGGCTGCGAAGGCGCCTCACTGAAAACTGGAGAACCGGTGACTGGCCTACAAGAGGCTTCGTCATCAGTTTTGGGCCTCGGATGCCTGCCCTTGCCTTTGTGCTTTTTATGAATACCGGTCGTCGGAAGTTCCGACGGCATGGTATAATTAAATTTTCTGCCAAAGTAATGTCGGGCAAATTCAAAATGACGTTTAATAGTGCGCTTATTAAACCTAGCACAAAACCGACAACTGGTAACGTCGTGGTCAGGGCCTAGGCATGGGATTCAATAAGAATGGAAATCCTTATGAGGTATTTGCTTCCCACAAGAAATACAGTTAACTTTTACTGACATCGGTCTGAGGCAAGAAAAAGTTTCCCCAATGGGGTACTTAGCTTTGAAGACGACGTCGGGTTCTGGATTCGGAATGAAAATCTCAGGAGTGGGCCGACCAGCACTTGCGAACTGCTTTTGCTTTGGCCACCACACGGCAAGAAAGACTGAAGAAAATGGTGTCGGCTGCATCTTGTATACCCCTGTCGCACTGACGTCAGGGAGTCGGCGACAGCAACCGACGCCGGACCAAGACTTTGGAACTCAGGCCGGCTGGGGAACCGCCTGATGGCAGGATAACCCAAGTGTAATGACTGCAGCAGCGTCACACGATGAACATTTGTTTCCTATAAGGCTGTGATTTGTCTTCTCCGCTTTTGGCGGTAGAAGCATCCCATTGTTTGGGCCTGTATGAGCCCTGGGGCTGTTGTCTGCCACTAGGGTGTCTGTATCTGCCTCTTTGTGGCCCGTCTGACACTGGAAAGGACCAATTCTTAGGCCAGTTCCTGCTAAAGGGTGGCTGTACCTGTAGGAAATCCGTAACTGTCTGCATAGATTTAGTTTTATCCTCCATTTTCTTCAACACCTCTTCTGCCTTAACACCAAACAAAGTATCATGCTGTAATGGAGCATCCAATAATTTTGCTTTAACATGATCATGCAGATTCTGTTCCTTTAACCAAGCATGCCTTCTAATGACGGAACCTTTAACTGCGGCCCTGCAAGAGGCCTCCAGTGAATCAAAACCACATTGCAAAGTATGTTTTCCCACTTGTTCAGCTGCATGCAATAAATCCTGCATTTCCTTGTTCTCAGAACATTCAGAATTTGTCAACATTTTCTGTTTTAGCAGTGACATTAAGTATTGCTGATATTTAGGCATATGAAACAGACAATTTAAAGCCCTTACAGCTAAGGTAGCAGAAGTGTAAACATTTTTCCCCCATCTGTCCATTGCCCTTGAATCCCTATCTGAGGGGACAGGGTTTTTTGCAGTAGAGGCCTTGACCCCTTTGGGACCCCGAGATATAGTTTCTGGGTCAGCAGCAGGGTTTTTATATAGAAATTTATGAGTATGTCTGACTTAACAGGTGCAGGAGGTAAAGAGTTGGGAGACAGTCCAGACTCTGAAAATACATCTACAATGTCTAGAACAGGTGGAATAGCAAGAGGTCTGTGCTGAGGTAGTAGAAGAAAGTCTCGGAGCCTATGCCTAGATTCTGAGTAATCTTGGCTCTCCCAGTGGAAATGCTCCATCATGGTATGCAGGGTTTCCCCAAAGGAATAATCCTCAGGAGAAGCTGAAGGAATAGATTCTTCAGCATCAGAATCCTCATAGGGAGGAATAGAATATCAGTGTTCTGAAAAGGAGTCAGAGGAAATGGAAACCTGATCAGAGGAATCATATTCAGTGTCTTGCCTAGGCCTCTATCAGGAGGGGGATGGGAACCCCTGATCAAAGTAATTAGGTCTTCGGCCATTTTGAGCATCTGTTTCTTAGGCATGGAAATCTGTCCTGGAGAATGCTGTACATGTTTCCTTGTTTTTAAAGCTGTTTTAGTCTTTGTCTTGGATGCTGAAGTTGGCTTGATATAAAGCTGTGTAGGTCTGAAAACACCCTCAGAAGCCGATGCCTGCTCAGCGGCTCTTGGACCCATCTGAGGGATTAGTTTCTGAAGGCCCAATACCTTGAGTATCCAGAGGCCTAGTTGTCTCCATGTGGGAGTCGGAGGCGGCCTGTGGCTCTGAGGTAGCGGGTGTCAGGGGCTGCGAAAGCACCTCACAGAGAACCGGCGAACCGACGACTGGCCTAGAAGAGGCTTCGTCGTCAGTTTTGGACCTCGGATGCAGTTTTCTTTTTCCTTGCGCTTTTTATGAACTCCGGTTGTCGGCTGTTCCGACGGCATTAAAAAGTTAAACCTATGGCCAAAGTAATGAAATGCAAAATTGTACCGACGTTTAATAGTGCGTTGGTTAAATCTAGCACAAAACCGACAACTAGCAATGTCGTGGTCAGGGCCTAGGCAAGGAATACAGTAAGAATGAAAATCCCTATGAGGTATTTGCTTCCCACAAGTAATACAATTGTTAACTTTTTCTGACATCGGTCTGGAGCAAGAAAAAAAGTTTCTCTAACGGGGTACTTCGCTTTATTGAAGACTTCGGATCTGAAATTCAATTTTGAAAATCTCAGGAGTCGTCTGACCGACACTTGTGAACTGCTTTTGCTTCGGGCATTGTGCAGCAAGAAAGACTGAAGAAAATGGCGTCGGCTGCATCTTTTATACCCCTGGCGCACTGACTTCAGGGAAGAGGTGACAGCAACCGATGCCGGACCAGGACTTTGGAATTCGGGCCAACTGCGGGTGGCCTGCCAGCAGGATAACCCAAGTGTAATGACTGCAACAGTGAAACACTATGAACATCACCTGATAATGTGATCCATCTGCAGAAAACCTTAAACACCTGATGTCTGGATGAAGAGAGACACTTTAGGCATATTTTAAAATCTAGTACTACCAGGAAACTTAAGTGAAGAAAAAGGGATAACAGGTTGTGAAGTGACAATATTTTGAACTTTGGTACCATCACACATATGTTTAAGAAAAAAAGATCCGGGGTTTTCTCCAAGCATTTTCTTTGGGACCAAAACCATTCTTGATCAAAAACATTTCCCAAACTAGAAAGGAGGAACTGGCTCTATCACTCCATGACACAATATATGTTGAAGGACAGGGGGAATAGAAGAGTCTGGCCTGGTGGCTGTGGAATAACCCCCTGGAAAAGAGGAATTTCCTCCCACTGCCATCTGTAACTTTGATGCATGATCTTCAAAGCCCATCTGTCAAACTGTTGCTCAAACAGAAAAGTAGAGATTCAGACTTTCTGGAAAGGAAGTGGGACTGCCACGGTTAGAAAGGAAACGAGGTCCCCTAAATACTCATTCCAACTTGGAGTGTCCTTGGTTTTGTAGGGGAGGGAAGGTTCATGTATTTTTGGAACCCCCTTGCTATTTTTTTCTTAAATGTTTGTTTACCAGCATTTTGCGGAGACTATTTTGTTTCTTGCAAAAACTGGATGACCGGTTAAAGAATCCCTTCGAAAATGTGGAAGAGGAGGACTAAAAACTCCCTGTATTAGCTTACCCTTTTCATCACATTTTTGAAAATCTCTGCTGCAGAGGGACCAAAAACTAAATCTCTATCCAAAGGAGAATTTAAAGTATATTTTTTCCCCATATCTGGGAGGTTCTGAGAATGCAGCCAGGCAAACTACCTCAAAACAATACCAGTGGCCATAGTCCTGGAAGTACCAAAGGAGTCATAAACGCACTTTAAATAATGAGTTGTGAGCTGTAAAATGGAAGAAATTAAACCATTTAAAGCAGATAAAACATTCCTCATACATTCATAATTTTTCAGAATAAACTTTTAACTCATAAGCTTGACAATTCAAAATTCTGAAAATCCAAGTCGCAGAAGTGTTCACTTTTTCCTAGTAATTATAGACAGTTATGTATTTACCATAACTTGATATCTGTTTTAGCCTAAGTCACTATTCTTCACAGAAGGGACTTGGATCCAAGTCGGCAACTTTCAACATAGACTGATTCAAGGCTCAAGCTCTTCCCTATCCCATAATCTCCTGCTGCCCTCTAACCTTCAGATCAAGTTTGCTACAAGGCTAGGAAGCTTAGCAAAAGGGGGTCCTAGACCCACTACACTCCAACTTCCCCAGAAAAATCCAACAAGGAAGGGGGATGGCAGGAGGGAAATGTAAGGAATGACATAGAAAAATACAGATACTAAGTTATGGTAAGTACATAACTATCTGATGTTATGTCCTTATTCCTCACAGAAGGGTCAGAGTCCCCAGCTACCATGCACCCTGGGAAGCCTCATGGAAGGACATACTGAAACACTGTGGAACCAAAGGAGGCCCTGTCACTGGAAACCAAACCCAGCTTGTAATAAGATATAAAGGTGAGGGGACAAAGTTGCAGCAGCACAATCATCATCAATGGAGAACCTAGCCATGAAGGCTGAGTAGTAGCCACGAACCTATTAGAATGAAGCCCTAACCTTCCCTGGAACCACAAGATGATTGTTGGAATAAACTGTAGAAATGCAGCTGGAGATCTACTTAGAAATGGTCACCTTAGAAACTGGAAGGCCCCGTCTGTTCAGTGAAAAAGCCACAAAGTTGCTCAGATTTGTGATACTCTTTGGTCCTATGCAGATAAAATTGTAACTGCCTGTGTACGTCCAAGGTATGCAGAATGTGCTCTCCTTTATTGGAATAATTATGGAAGAAAAAAGTTATGTACTCACCATAACGTTCCATCTGAGTTATACTTAGTCTTCAACCTTTGGGACTTCGGATCTGGCATGGATCCAACATGGCCACATAGCTAGCATCTTTGATCCAAGCATTCAGCTCCTCCCCTTTATCCATAATGCCCCCCCGTCTCCTTCCTTCAGATAGAGTTTGCTGCTGACAAAAAAAACATACCCGACCTAACAATGCCTTACCACTGCTGACTGTCCTAATTTTCCTAAGTCAAGGAACACTCATGTGATGAACACTTACATACACATGGTCAGAATAATAGTGGGAAGGGAGGGGAAAGGAAGGGGGACGGTTGAAGACAAATGAAGTAAAAACACTCAGATGGAATGTTATGGTGAGTACATAACTTCTTTATCTGAAGTAGTTTACTTCATTTGATCTTCAACCTTTGGGACAGAGTCCCCAGCTACTTACACCTGGGAGGCCCTCATGGAAGGATATTCTGAAACATGGCAGAGCCAAATGAAGCCTACTTCTGGAAAGGATGTTCAACTTGTACTGGGAAATATGTACAAGATGAGGACCACGTGGTGGCAGAACAAATATCATCCAGAGAGACCCTGGACCAGAATGCTGCCGAGGTAGCCATAGACCTGGTAGAGAGTTCTTTTACCTGACATGGTGGAGAGCCCTCTAGCTAAATAAGCCCTGGTAATACATTGCGCTATCCATCGGGCAATCGTAACTTTAGAAACCGGCTTGCCCAAAAAAGGCTTAGAATAAGAAATTAACAATTTGTCAGATTTTCTATGAGATTTGGTCCTGTGTAAATAGAAATGCAGTCTAGGTACAACAAACAAATGCAATTTATATTCCACCTTGTTTTGGAAATTTGGAAAAAAGACTGGGCGATTTATCGTTTGGTTTAGGTTTGCTTCAGAGGCCACCTTTGGCAAAAAGGAAGGATTGCTGCATAAGGAAACTCTATCCTTATGGAAGATCATATAAGGCACTTTAATAGAGAGAGCTTGGAGTTCCGACACCCTCTTAGCAGAAGTGATGGCTACTAAGAAAGCAGTCTTCTATGATGGATACTGTAACTCAACTGTAGCTGCGGGTTCAAAATGGGGTGAGACCAGAGCCTGGAGAACCAAAGTATGGTCCCATGGAGGTGCTGGATCTTTCACCGGAGGACGCAGTAGAAAGGTACCCTTAAGGAAAGTCTTGCAGAGCTTACACTGTCCCCTACGTGAAAATTAGAAATTAGTGTCCAGTTGCACTTTTATAGTGGATGAACTGACGCCCTGTTGAAAAAGACCCATTAAAAATTCTAACACTGCAGAAATTGGAGCTGTAAAGGGGTCTAAGGCTCGTTGGGAAGCCAAGACCCAAAAAATGCTTCCATTTGCTGCAGTAGACTCTTCTGGTTGATGACTTGGGAGTCGCAACCAGAATCTCCTTAACCAAGGAAGATAAACCGGGAGTCCTGATAATCATGGGAACTTGAACCAAGCAGTGAGCTTCAGACTGACCAGATCTAGATGAGGTATCCCGGAGGGATGAGAAATAAGATCTGGAACTGGATCCAGAGTCCATGGTGTAACTACAGCACAAGACCATAGGGATGGGAACCAGACTTGGTGAGGCCAGAATGGGGCAATGAGGATGACTGTGCTCCCCAGCCTGCGAGCTTTCCGAAGGAACTTCGAGATCAAGGACAGAGGAGAATAGACTTACGGTAGACTGGGTGGCCAAGCATGAACCAGAGCATCTCTGGGGGCTTCTCCCTGAGGGGAATTCAGAGCAAAGAACTCACTGCATTTTGCATTAGAAGGAGGTGCAAAGAGATCACAGCAAGGATGACCCCACCTGAGGAAGATCTGCTCCGCCACTGAAGGGTTCAGAGACCACTCATTAGACATCAAAATAGACATGCTGAGCCTGTCCGCCAGGATGATGGATTGACCCGGAATGTGCATTACTACCAGAAAACGACCGATTGTGATAGCCCATTCCCACATCCTCACAGCTTTGCAACAAAGGAGGTAGGATCTGGTTCCCCCTGTTGATGTACCAGACTACTGACATGTTGCCCATCTGGATGGCAATTGTCCCTACAGGAAGATGGGCTTGAAGAGCTTGCAACGGTAGAAGCACTGCCCTCATCTCCAGAACGCTGATATGCAGATTGGTCTCTAGTATGGACCACGTGCCTTGGATCATCCTTCCCAAGCAATGCCCCCCCACCCAAGCTGGGAGGCATCTGTGGTCACCGTGGTTTTGGGCAAAGGTGGAAAAAAGGGACGACTCTGTTAGATCTGGGGACTGAATCCACCATCGAAGGGAGTCCCTGCACACCCACGATATACATGCAGGGTAAAACAAGGGTTGATCTAGAAGAGACCATTGGACTGCAAGTGTCCATTGTAGAATCCGCAAGGCGTGCTATGGGCAACAGTTGGATCATAGCTGCCATGGATCCCAAGGCCCTGAGAACTGATTCTGCCGTTAGAATATCTGTATGAAGAACCTGTAACACATGGACCTTCAGATTGTGTACTCCCTCGGGAGTAAGAAAGACCTGCATTTGAATTGTATCCAACCAAGCTCTGATGAAGAACAGGCTTTGAACCGGAGTCAGTGCTGATTTGGAGAGATTGATGGTAATGCCTAGGTTTTTGGCTAATAGTAGAAGAGTGTCCCAGGCTTGGCATAATAGATGCTTGGTAGGGGCAACAAAGCCAATTGTCCAGATACGGAAAGACCTGAATACCCTGGAGCCTCAGGTGAGCCACTACTACTGCCATCACTTTGGTGAACATGCTGGGGGTGGTGATGAGACCAAAGGGGAGGGCTCTGAATTGGAAGTGATTGGCTCCTAGCCAGAAGCGGAGAAACCTCCTGGTGTCTGTCTACTCTGATATGGGAGTAAGCATGTTGGAGATCAATCGAGCAGCACATCCAGTCATTCGTCTACAGATAGGGCAGGACAGAAAGAAGAGTGACCATCCAAAATTTTGTCTGTTACTGCCAGGTTCAGGGTGGAAAGATCCAAGATGGGTCTTAGGTCCCCTGTCTTCTTTGGCACTAAGAAGAACCTGGAATAAAACCCCAATCTGGACTGGTCTGGGGGGGACCCTTTGGAGGACTTGTTTGCTTAGCAGCTTGCCCATTTCTAAGGCTGCTGCCTCCCGTTGAGGGGGTGGAACATCTGGGAGGTGTCTGGAAGGACGGGGCAGTTGGTTGAAGGGAATTGAATAGCATCTGGATATAATCTGTAGCACCCAGCGGTTGTTTGTAATGGACTCCCATGCCACTAGGTGCAGCAAAAGGTGACCCCCGACTGCCTCAAGAGAGGAGCAGTCGGGCAATCCTTCAGGGCTGCTGCCCAGGTCTGTCTGAGAAAGGTTGTCGAGACCCAGTATTTCTCAGACCCCCTCTGCCTCTGGGCCAGCGCCTATCGTAAACCCCTCTGCTTCTGGGGGACAAGCTGTCCTGAGTGTCCTGGGAAAATGCCTGAGACTTTCAGAACCACAGCGTCTTTGTCCCTCGCTGATTCCTGGAAAAGGATCTTTGAGGGGGAGGAGAAGTGAATCTGGATGGCAGAGTCTTCCCATCATTCTCACGCTGGACAAGTGCCTCTTTCAGCAACTTCCCAAAAATGGAAGAACTGTCATAAGGGGCATTGGTAAATGACACCTTAAAGGGGTCAGAGAACTGACAGCTGGAGGCAGGAATGATGCCTGATGGTAATTCCTGAACCAGCAGCCCTAGTGGCTCCCTCCGTGGTGTGGGAGAGAAGGCACACGGACGTGTTAGAAATGGCTTTTAGAGTGGCCTTTCGGGTGGAGAACATCTTCTTGTCCTCTGCCAACATGGACTCTGGGGTCGATTTAGTGATTTTCTTGACTAGGTCATGCTGCAATCGAATCAGGTGTGCCATACAGTTCAGAGCCCAGATGGCAAAGGTCACTGAAGCATACACCTGCTTCCCAAAGTGGTCCAGAGTCCATGACTCTCAGTCAAGAGGGTGGACTGTACAGCTCTCCTGAGCAAGCTCTTTTTGTGGCCACTGCCACAACCATAGCATCTACTGGGGATCCCTTGAACCAGTGCATCCTGTCTGCTTGGGGGGCTGAGGACCTTGTCGGGATGCTTTAGGATGGGCTCCACTGTGTCCAGCTCCTTCCATGCCCAAGATGTTATTAAATCCACCAAGGAATCCACGGGAGGAGACAGCCAAGTAGTAGAGGGGCCAGTGCCAAACACCAAGAAACGCTTCTTCATCTGGGTCAGTTTTTGGGCAGACCACCCTCCCCCTTTCTGAAGCAGGATTTCCATGATGGGGACAATTGGGGGGAACCTTCCCCTTCCTCCAAATCAATGCCTGAGGTAAGGAACTCCAAAGGGGAGTCCAGGTTTCTCCACTGACACGTCTGTTTGCAAGGGACCTCTTCAGTGTTGCTCTCTGGGAGGACTCGCAAATAGCCAGGTGCTCCCTGGCCGGAGATGCTTGAGGCATTACAGGAGCAGGCTGTCCATGAGAACAAAATGGTCGGAACTGTACCCAATCCAGAGGGGGTCAGGGTGGAGTCAGAGGATGAGATGGTCAAGGGTTTCGACTGTGCCGAGAGAACCCTCTCCACCACGTCGAAAGCAGATGGAGAACGGACCTCCAAAGTGGACCCCAAAGGAGCAGTTCCCTTCTAACCCGACAGAGGACTCTGAGCAGAGACGCCGAGGGAGGCACTGCGGTCTGACCCACTGTGAGCTGACAGCACCCCTTGGATCTGACCCAGAGGCTATGGCCCTACGAGCTCAGATCCGATGAGGTTGGATCAGACAAACTCAAAGCAACGCCCGGCAGAGGTACAAGATACCATCGGCACTGACCCCTCGACCCTAAGGGCTCCAAAACCACAGGTCAGATTGGATATGGAGATATTAGCGAGAAAAATGTTTGAGAGGCACCTCCTCCAGAGGGAGAGGGTGCAGGCAAGACCCCCATCTGAATTTGAGTGCGGATGAATTTCTGCGTGTCCATCTCCGCTTCATTAAGGGACCAGGTGGAGCGGGAAGAAAAGGCCACAGAAACAGGTCTAGAATGGCAGTGAGGGGAGACAGAAGACCGTATTCTGACTACCTCTGGCTCAGGGGAGAATCTAGGGGAACGGAGCTGGGTAGAAACAGGCCTGGAAGAAGCAAATTAGGTGGGTGGACCAGCAGGGACAGAGCGGTTGGGAGACTGCTTGTGGGGCCTATCCTTCTTGGACTTCTCTGCTTACCCAGGCCTCTTGGTGGAAGTTTGAGTCCCTGAGGCTTGGGAAGGGGAAGATACTGCTGCTGTGGAAGATCCAGTGGCGGGAATGGGAACAGCCATTCCCGATGCGGGCAAAAGGCCCTTCAGTATAAGTTTGTTCCTCCTGTCCTGAAGTGCTCTGGAATTAAATGGCACAGATAGGACAGGAAGTATCAAGGTGAGATACTCCCAGGCAAATTACAAAGAGTGTGGCTATCAGCTGGGGATAGCATACGGCCACACTCAGAGCAACGTTTAAAGCTAGATTTAGGGGTTTCAGACATTATTCCCTAGATAAGGCCTAACACACGCGCGCACACAGATGCTAGATAGAAGAAAGGAGAAAAGGGATAATTTTTTTTTTTTTTTTTTTTTTTACTGACAAAGTCCTGAGGGGGAGGATAGTAGAGAGACTAGAGAAGAAAAACTTTAAATCACTTTTGTGACTTAATTCACCCACAAAACATTCACCACACTGCCAAGAGCTCGGACCACATTGCTGGCTGTATCAGCGGCAAACGAGATCTGAAGGGAGGAAGGAGACAGGGCATTATGGGTAAAGGGGAGAGGCTGAGAGCTCAGATAAAAGATGATAGCTATGTGGCCATGTCGGATCCATGCTGGATCTGAAGTCCGAAAGGTTGAAGATCAAATGAAGCAAACTACTTCAGATCTGGTAATTGAATATACTGGTTTATATTGGATTCAGAAGCAACCTTGGGTAAAAAGGATGGATTGGTTCTAACAGATGCTCTATCCTTCTGAAAGACCATATATGGAGGAGCAATTGAAAGAGCTTGCAATTCAGAAACCCTCATGGCCAAAGTTATGGCTACCAAGAAAGCAGTTTCCCATGTCAAATATTTAAGATTGCACGAACTGGTGGGTTCAAATGGACTCAGAGTTAGAGACTGCAGCACTAAGGTTAAATCCCAAGGAGATGAGGGATACTTAATGGGCAGCCTAAGAAGGAAAACACCTTTCATGAATGCTTTACAAAGCCTGGAAGAGAACATAGGTTCGCTGCATTCATGAAAATTAGAAATCACCACCAACTGGAGCTTAACAGAAAAACTTGCCCAGCCTGAAAAAGAGAGGACAAGAACAAGAGGATATCAAAAACGGAAATGGAAAAAGGATCCAGATACCTGTTCTTAGCCCAGATAGAGAACCTTTTCCATTTGCTACTGTAAACTTTCCTGGTGGAAGGTTTCTGGGAAGCAAAGAGAATACTGTTGATGGGGGAAGGCAGCCTGATCTGTTTTAAGATCTCTGGCATTGGAGAAACCATGCAGATAGATGAAGGGTCCAAAGATTTGTAAGAGAAGCCCCAGAGGATGGGAGTTCAGATCCAGAAGGGGATCCAGTGTCCAAGGAGGATACTTCAGATGAGACCTGATGAAGGGGAACCACGGTTGATAAAGACATAAAGGGGCAATGAGGATCAGGAATGTCCTCAGACGACTTCTGCAAAATTTTGAGGATGAAAGGGACATGAGGATAAGTGTAAAGGAGACCCGCAGGCCAATCCTAGACTAGAACATCCCTCAGTGAATCCCCGGGAGAGGGGATTAGGGTGAAGTACATGCTGCCTTTGTTGTTGGTTGGGGAGGCAAAGAGGTCACAGCACGGCTTATCCCAACAGTCGAAAATCTGCTTCTCCATCGTGGGATTGAGGGATCACTCGTGAGGACTCGGACGGATCTTCTGAGCTTGTAGGCCAACATGTTGGAATCCCTGGGTATATGCATTGCAAGAAGAAAGCACCTGGAGGACATCACCCATTCACACACTTTCATGGCCTCTCGGCACAATGGGTAAGTGTGACCAGACCACTGCCATGTTGTCAGTCTGAATTGCAATAGTCTGCAGAGGAAGGCAGTCCTGAAAGGCTTGCAACATGAGTAGGACTGCTCATCTCTAGGATGTTTATGTGCAGTTTGGTCTCTATAGGGGACCACATGCCTTGAACAGTTCTCCCCTGAAGATGCCCCCCACCCCATCAAGGAAGCGTCTGTGGTCACAGTGGCCTGGGGCAGAGGGAGAGAAAAAGGCCGGCCTAAGGTGAGATCCTGAGACTGAAGCCACCAAAGAAGGTGCTGCCTGCATACAGGCATCAGTTTTATGGACAAGGACATAAGTTGAGACAGAAAAGACCACTGAACCACCAGAGTCCACTGCAAAACCCTCATATGATACCTTGCCAGAGGGACAAGCTGAATGTCCACAGCCATGGATCCCAAGGTGCGAAGAATCAGGTGGACCGGAGGATGTGAAAGATTTAAGACCTGCAAGATACTGGAATCTGCGTAACAGCGATGCTGCAATCTCTGAGATGGAGTCTAGCTGGACTCCTATGAACTCCACCTCTGCATAGGGACCAGATTTGACTTCTAAGGATTGCCTGTAATGCCCAACTGATTGAACAAGAGTAGGACATAGTGGATGGCTTGTGACAGTCATTGCCTCATGGGTGCCATGAGGAGCCAATCATTGAGGTAGGGAAACACCTCTAACCCCTGCAGCCGCAGGTGAGCCACTACCACTGCCATACATTTCCTGAACCAGTAAAGCGTTCTGTCAACAAAGTACCAAAAAAGGCTGGAAGTGAAGAACGCTGACTCCACGGACTCCAGAAACACTCGCTGCCCACAAACAATATCCAAACCACTAGCAATGATGCAAATACTGTGTAAAAACACACCAACCACTTGAATGGTTAAAAAAATCTTCATTTAATATTCCATGAGTTAAGCGCTTTCACTCACACAACTGTGAGCTTCATCAGAACCGGTTGGTGTGTTTTTACACAGTATTTGCATCATCGCTAGTGGTTTGGATATTGTTTGTGGGCAGCGAGCGTTTCTGGAGTCCGTGGAGTCAGCGTTCTTCACTGACATACATTTGGTAAACACCCAGGGGACTGTGGTGAGACAAAAGGGCAGGGCTCTGAACTGGTAATGACTGGCCCCCTAACTGGAAGCGAAGGTGGCTCCTGGAGCGCTCATTTATCTTGATGATAGTAAGCATCCTGTAGATCAACTAAGCACATCCAATCGTCCTTGCATAAGACAGGCAGAATGGACCAGTGACCATCCGGAACTTGGACTTTAACAGATTCAGCTCGCTTAGGTCCAAAACAGGATGCACATCCCCGGTCTTTTTTGGCACTAAAAAGAAGTGAGAGTAAGTTCCAGATCCTCTTTGTCTTGTTGGGACCTCTTGGATGGCTCGTTTTTGAAGAAGCTGTTGAACTTTATTGAAGGCCAGCTCCCTCTGATGTGGTGGAATGCTGGTCAGACACCCCTGGGCCGGAGGGGTTGCGAAAAGGTAAAAAAACCCCTAGAAGCAATGTTAAACACCCACTGATCAGAGGTAATGTTTGTCCAGGCTAGTGGGTGTAGGGAAATACGATCCCCGAATGCTTCCAGGGCAGAGCAGTTGGGCAACGTATCAAAAGGGCTGCTCAGAGAAGGGTTCCCTGGACCCCTGATCATGCAGTCCCCCTCTGGCTCTATGGCAGTGTCTGCCATTGAATCCTCTCCCCCCTGCCTCTGGAAGAGGTATCTGGAGCATCCTAGAAGGAACACTGAGACTCCAGTAACCACATCTTATTTGCTCCTCATTGGGTCTTTGAGAAAGATCTCCGAGGAGTAGAAAACTTGATCCCAACTGCGAACAAATTCTTCCCTTCCTGCTCAGTACAGGACAGTGCCCCTTGATGGTGGGCCCAGAGAGAGTGGACCCATCGAAGGGAGCATTACCAAAGGACGCTTTGAAGGGTTTTGCAAACCTGCATAGTTGTAGCCAAGCATGCCACCTTATAGCTATGCCAGTACCTGCTGCTTGAGAAGTAGCTTTCGCAGCACTGGAAATTAATCTCTTGAGGAATTAGTTAGGGATGCCAGAGTAGAAAGCTTGGGAGACACCTTGGTCCTCTGCTGGCATTAACTCTGTAAGGGAAGTGGTGAGTTTGACCAAGACCCTCTGGAGGGGCGGTTGAAGTGTGCCAAGTAATTAACTGCCCTCAGTCCAAATGCAGCCAAGGCAAACACACACTTCCCATACTTGTCTATTGCCTGAGACTCCCTGTTCGGGGGATGGATCATGGAGCACTGGCTCTGCCAGTTCCTTCTTGGTGGCCATGACCACCACAATGGCATAGACTGGAATTCCTTTACTCCAGAAGGGGTAGTCCACAAGGGGGGGGATAAGGAACTTATCAGTTATCAGCTCATTTGGCACTGGTTCCACATGGTTGGGGCTCCTTCTGTGCTCTGCTGGCAATAAGATCGACCAACTCGTCAGCAGAGGGAGACACCCAGGAAGTAGATGAGCCCATCCCAAAAGCCTTCAGGAACACTGACTCCTCTGAACATGGGGGTTGAGGAGACCATCTGCCCTTCTGCTTCAGGATCTCAAGGATGTCCCCTAAAGAAATATCACTGGGCTGAGATCTGGGGGACCCTTCTGCTTCATTGAGGTCGGTGTCCTCTGTGAGGGACTCGAGTTTAAGTGCCTCCCTCTTGCACTTTCTCTTACAAGGTACCTCCTCTCAGTGGGGGGCTCCAGGGAGGACTTAGAAGATGCAGGGACCCCATGTGGGGAGGAAATCCCCTGAAGGCTCAAACAGGAGGTCTGACCCTGGACAGGTTGCGAGGGCTCACCACTCAAGGGAGAGAGAGGCAGGGTGGACCCAGAGAGGAGGGAGATGCAGCTCCAGTCCTGGAAAAGGTCTTTTCTACCTCCTTGGAAGGTCAAGGGGCTGGAAGCGGTCCTATCCTCAATCTCGGAGGGGGAAGTTCCCAAGACAGGAAGAATGAGCCCTGATACAGCAGCATGACCTGTGGACCAGTCTGGCGCTATCAAGAGCCAAGGCCCCTAGGAGAGGATACTGATCTGAAAAGACCGGACCTGCCCCCATGGAGCTGGCACTGACCACTCCAACATGGGCCCCACTCTGGTCAGATGGCAGAGGAACAGAGCAGGCCAGGGACCCTAACAGTGGTCAAGGAAAAGGGAATACTAGTCCTCTTCGGGATCTGACTGCTGGTGTCCAGATCCTGAGATTCCAAAGCCCCTGGGGTTGGAAGAGAACAGCAAATTGGGATTGGAGAATCGCCCCTAGCCTGAAGGGCTGGGGATGCCAAAAGCCCCAACTCTATTTGGGCTTTGAGGAACCTCATCATCCTGTCCATGTCGGAAGGCAATAAACTCCTGGATGATCTGGAGGAAGTGGAGGAGTGGGTAGACTTTGCCAGAGACCCCAAGGATCTATGTTGGTGTTCCAGAATTCTGCTCCGGGGTCTAGCAGAGGATTTGAATAAATGCCTGGAGGAGGAAGGTGAAGCTGTAACTTCAATAGTTATGTGTGGATCTGACAAGTCTGTCCGATCAGATGGCTGAGCAGGAGTAATCAGATCAGAGGCTGGCCTGACCTTGGTTGGCTCTGACAGCCTCTGATCGGCCTTGGATCTGGAAGACTACTCCAAAGACCTCTGATCCGAGATGGTCTGCACTGAAGGCAGATCCAGGGATCGAGGATCTGAAAGCTGTGGCATTTTGGAAGCCAGAGAGGGCATGGAAGGGGGGGGGGTCTTCCTCTTAGGATCCAAAGAGGAAGCCTTAGAAGGGGAAACAAAGTCCCCTCTGAACCATGCCTTTAAGGAAATGCTTACTGTAGTGCTCCAAGGCCCTGGGGGTTCAATGAGACACAAATATTGCAATCAGTCTCCAGGTGCGGAGCCCCTAAACAATATAAACACTCCTTGTGCGAGTCGGAATTGGGCATATTCTGACAGCACAAGGAACAGTTTTAAACCCAGAGGGCTATGCAGACATACTAGCTTTAACAAGATGCACTACAACTGCAAAAACACTACAACAAACCTAATGGTTAACAAGAAAAAAAGGGTGCCAAAAGCCTAAATACCAGAAAAAAAAACTACACAAACTAGCAGTAACTAAGGTAGGAAAGGAGAACTAACAAGACAGCTAGATACCACTAAAAAGAGATTAACCCGCTAAGTTAAACTAAGCTAAAGCCAAAAAGACTAAAACAAGTCACTTATCTGGAAGCAAGAGATGATGCTCGCGTCTGCAGTAAATCGTGGCAAACGAGATCTGAGGTTTAGAGGGCAGCACGGGATTATGGGAGAGGGAGGAGGTTGAGCCTTGAATCTGTCTATGCTATAAGCTGCCAACTCAGATCTGATATCGGATCGAAGACCCTCCTGTGAGGAATGATGACATGGATAACATCAGAGCTGCTGTTTTTTCATACTTGTAAAAAAGATTGGAACTAACTAAATGTTTGGCAGCAGTAGGATTAATTAGAAGTTATGTACTTACCATAACGTTCCATGTGAGGTGTTCATCTCGCCTTTGTTCTTACACACGGGGTTCAAAGCCGATCCTTGGCTCCGAGTCGGCCGCATCGCAAAGCTCCGCATCTTAGAGAAGCTCGAGACCAGACTATAATCCTCCCTGCTATCCCTCAGATCTAGTTTGCAAGAAACCAGACCGCTAATAGTCAACTTGGTCAAAGACCTTCACATTCACATGGCTATCCAGGAACACCTTCTGACTAGAATATCTAATGCCTATGGGAGGTGAACTATATCCCACTGGGGACACAGAGCAATGAACCCAAGAAAAGGGAAAATCCCGACCAGACTCTAATCATACCCGTTCTTCCATAACATGTGGGGAGGGAATGTAAGAACAAAGGCGAGATGAACACCTCACATGGAACGTTATGGTAAGTACATAACTTCTAAATGTGAAAGTGTTCAATCTCGCCGTTTGTTCTTACACACGGGTAGCGTCCCTAGCGCCGTCACCCTGGGTGACTCATGGAAGAATGTTCCTGAGCACAGTGGAACCAAAGGATGTCCTGTCCTTGGAAGCCCTGTCCACTTTATAATGAGTGATAAATGTATGAGGTTTAGCCCACGTTGCTGCTGCACAAATCATGTCCAATGGTAAGCGAGCTGCATGAGCTAAGGAAGTGGAAACGGCCCTAGTAGAATGAGCCTTAGGCTTGAAAGGTAGTGGCTGATTCGAAATAGAATACACAAACCCTATACAATCGGAAAGCCATTTAGATAAGGTACTTTTCGTGACTGCCATACCCTTTTTGTTGTCTGCAAACTAAACGAACAGCTGATCTGACTTTCTATGATCTTTAGTCCTGTCCAAGTAAAATCTCAGTTGCCTATGTACATCCAACTTGTGCAGCATATATTCCAATTTGTTTGAATGATTCTTGAAAAACGTGGGGAGCTCTATGGATTGGTTGATATTTAGGACAGAACATACCTTGGGGAGGAATGACGGGTTTGTGCGCAAGGAAACTCTATCCGGGTGGAAGATCAAGTACGGTAACCTGACTAATAATGCTTGTAACTCTGAGACTTTTCGAGCTGAAGTGACAGCAACAAGAAATAGTGTCTTCCACGACAAGAACTTTAGGAGGCAGGATGAAGCTGGTTCAAAGGACGGTAACATCAGTTGCGACAACAAGTTCAAATTCCATGGGAAAAAGGGCTCCCGAATGGGTGGACGAAGGTGGAAATTTCCCTTCATAAAAGCCTTGCAAAGCCTGTGAGACATAATAGAAGAGCCCCCTTCACCAATATGAAAGTTAGATATGGCCGCCAACTGTACTCTTAAGGTGGAAGTAGAGGCCCCTTCGTGAAAGAGTATTGATAAGAATTCCAGAACCTTGTGAAGTGGAGCTACCAAGGGATCTATGTGTTGACCTGACGCCCAACATACAAAGCATTTCCATTCGCTCCTGTAAAGCTTTCTGGTGGAGGCTTTATGAGAGGCAACCAGAATGTGCTGAACCGCAGGAGAGAGAAGGTTTGACCTGGCTAGACAGGAAAGCGGAGCAGCCAAGCTGTCAGTTTGAGGGATTGACGGGATGGGTGAGGAACTCCTGACGAATGAGTCAATAGATCTGGCACTGGGTCCAGAATCCAAGGTTCCTCCCTTTGATGGGCTCGAAGAAAGGGGAACCATATTTGCCGAGGCCAGAATGGCGCTATGAGGATTATCGTCCTTTCCAGGTTCCTGGCTTTCTGTAGAAATTTGGGAATCAACGGGGCAGGAGGGAATGCATACAGGAGACCCGGGGGCCAATCGTGCACGAGAGCGTCCCTGGGAACACCCCCTGGAGGGGGTAGAAGGGCAAAGTAGCTTCTGCATTTGGCATTCAACGGGGATGCAAACAGATCGCAGCAAGGCTGGCCCCATCTGCGGAAGATCCTTTCTGCCACTTGCAGTTTGAGGGACCACTCGTGAGGTAACAGGATGGCTCTGCTCAACCTGTCCGCAATGACATTGGATGACCCCGGGATGTACGTTGCCACTAGAAAGCAACCCGTGGACTCTGCCCATTGCCAAATTCTCATGGCCTCTCTGCATAACGGGCAAGACCTGGTTCCCCCTTGTTTGTTTATGTACCAGACCACAGACATGTTGTCCGTCTGAAGTGCCACTGTTCCCAGAGGTAAGAGAGCTTGGAAGTGTTGCAACGCTAGAAACACCGCCCTCAACTCCAGAACATTGATGTACAGGTTGTACTCCAGATTGCACCATTCCCCTTGGACAGTTCTTCCCTGAAAAAGTCCCCCCCACCCTATCAGAGAAGCGTCCGTGGTTATTGTGGCTGTCGGGTTGGGTAGGACAAATGGGCGACCCATTGTGAGATCCTGACTGTTCACCCACCATGAAAGATCTCGTTTTCAAGAGTCTGTTATTAGTATCTCGTGTGATAAGGATAGCTGCTGGAATGACCATTGCGCGAAAAGCAGCCATTGGAGGACCCTCATGTGCAATCTGCCCATGGGAACTGCAATCAGAGACGCTGCCATCAGTCCCAGAAACTTTAACACTAGCTTGGCCTATTCTGTTCTGAAGGAGAAGCAGAACCTGTTCTTTGAGGGCTGACGCTCTTAGTGGAGGAAGCTTTAACAGTGTTAACCTTGTATCTAGATCTGCACGATAAATGAGATATGCTGTGAGGGCGATAAGGCAGATTTTTCGACATTGATTGAAATTCCTAAATGGGCACAAAGGTCGACTGTGTAGTCTCTGGCTTGTACAAGACGATGCTTGGTGGTGGCGGTGAGGAGCCAGTCGCCCAGATATGGAAACACTCGGAATCCTTGTCGTCTCAAGTGAGACGCCACTACTGCCATGCATTTGGTGAACACCCTTGGGGCTGTGAGGTGAGACCAAAGGGGAGAGCTTGAAACTGAAAATGACTGTCTCCCAGCCGGAAGTGCAGGTAATCTCTGGACGGCCTGGCCATTTTGATATGGTAGTACGCGTCCTTGAGATCTATCGAGCACATCCAGTCGTCCTTCTGTAAAGAAGGGAAGGATCGACTGAAGCGTGACCATCCGGAACTTTTCCTTCTTTACGAAGGTATTGAGTTTGGTGAGATCCAAAATTGGTCTCCAGTCCCCTGTCTTTTTTGGAACTAAAAAGAACCTTGAGTAAATTTCGGATCCTCTTTGGTCCGCCGGGACTGGCTGGATGACTTTTTTTTTGAGCAGCTTTGAAATTTCTACAGCTGCTGGATCTCGCAGATGGGGTGGCACATCTGGAAATCTCTTTTGTTGAGGTGGGGTGGACGTAAAGGGAATTTTGTATCCTCTGGTTACTATGTTTTTTACCCAAGAATCAGAGGCAAGATTTAGCCAGGCCTGTGGGTATAAAGCCAAGCGATCCCCGACTGCCTCCAGAGCAGGACAGTCGGGCCTCCACTCAGGAGTGCTGGAAGGGCTTCCCAGAGACGGTATCCCTGTCGCCCTGATTTTGTGGACCCCCTCTGCCGCCAGGGCGGTGTCTTCCATTTCTTCCCCCTCCTCTGCCTCTGGAGGGGACATCACTCTGTGTGGCTTGGAAAGATCCCAGAGTCTTACGGAACCACATTTTTCCGCTTTGTTGCCCTTTGGGGAACGGTCTAGTTGGAGCGGAAAAATGGACCCCAACAGCAGACAGGGTCTTCCCTTCTTGCTCACACAGAGTTATAATCTCCTTTACTTTGGGCCCAAAGAGCGTGGCACCATCAAAGGGGGCATTGGCAAAGGAAGACTTGAAGGCTTCCGCAAAGGAGCACAGCCCCATCCAGGATCGTCTACGGAGGGCAATCGCTGAAGCTGCAGCTCAACTCGATCCTTCGTCGCCGCATATGAGATGAGCCTCATGGATGAGTTTGCTATTGATGTAAGGGTGTTAAGTTGTGCTGTCACCTTATCTGAGACAGCAGCATCTGTGTTACCCTGGAGGGTATCTCCCAGTTCCTTAATGAGATCCCTCTGCAGTCGTGTAAAATGTGTCAAGTAGTTTAGCAAACGCATGGAAAAAGTCGCTGAACTAAAAACGCGCTTCCCATATCTGTCCATAGTCCTAGAATCCTTATTAGGAGGATGAACAGAAGAGGAAGACTCAGACATTTCCTTCTTCGTGGCTGCCGCCACCACCATAGCATCGACCGGGAGTCTTTTAATAAGATAGGCCTTATCTTGGGGGGCCGTGATAAATTTGTTCGGTTTATGGGGGACCGGTTCCACTGTGTCCGGTGTTTCTCACGCCCTTCGAGCAATTAAGTCCATCAATTCATCGAAGGGCGGGGTCACCGAGGAGGTAGAAGGTTGAGCCCCAAAAGCCTTCAGCAACACAGACTCGTACTCAGTGGGGGCTAGGGACTGCCAATCACCCCTCTGTCTCAAGATCTCCAGGATGTCTGCAAATGACACATCCTCAGAGGGGGACCGTGGGGACCCCTCTGCTTCAGCCAAATCAGTGTCAGACGTTAGAGATTCCTGCAGGGAATCGATGTGCCTCCTCTTGCACAATCTTTTCCTCGGTACCTCATCAGAGGGGGCTTCTGGTGAGGCCTCCGTGGAACAGGGAGCACCTTCTGGGGCTGGCTGAGGCAATGGGACTCTACGCTTAGGGTGGATCGTGGGAGCAGAAACAGAAAGCGGCCCTTTGGGGGAAAGAGAAGATGTCTCCAAAGAAGTAGTTGTCTGTGTAGACAATACCTTCCTCATAAGGTCAAAAGCTCCCGAGCAGAGGACTCCTCCGGTTCCGAAGAATGCGGAAGCCTCCCCGAGGATGGAGCCGAACCTATCTGCGCCGTGGCCCCGAGAGGGAGAGTCGGCACCGAAAAAACGGTACGACTCTCGGTCCCGGAACCAAGGAGAGATAGTCGGCTCTGCGACTCCCCTATGGGCTCCAAAGGAGTCGAAGTCAATGGTGCCGATCGCGCAACGGACGGATTCGGCACCAAGGGCTCCACTATCATCGGTTCGTCCTCTCCCGGCTCCGAAGACTGGATGAGTCTCGAAGGAGGATTTGTTGGAGACACGGGGAGGCCTTCCAGTGTAGACACCAATTGGGACGAAACCGCAATCAGCTTGGACAGGGTCGTGTTTTCCATTAGTTTTTGTACGACACGATCCACATCAGTATCGGATAAAGGTCTGGAAGACCGGGTCGAAGGGGCCGAAGATGGCACCGACCGACGAATCGACGGTGGAGGCAGCTCCGGCACCGGTTCCAAGACCTGGGGCTCAGTGAAAGATAACCATTCGATGCTCGGCCCCGAGGTCTGTGGAACCGGCGAACGAATCTTGGAAGATGAGCTCGGAGCCGATGACATGGGCTCCAACATCTTCGACCCATTCAAAGACTTAGAAGCCTGGTTGGACTTCTCCAAGGCCTCCTGGAAGTCAGGCTTAAGTAAGCCCCTGTCAATCAGCTTCCTGTGCCTCTCTGTCATGTCCCTCCCACTAAAGGAATGACAGATGGAGCAGTCCTCCTGCAAGTGGAGAGGGCCAAGGCAGTAGACGCAGGAAGTGTGATGGTCAGTGATGGACATTTTCTGTTCACACTGACACCTCTTAAAGCCGGATTTGACTTTCGCCGACACGGTACACAATGCAAGTCAACAACACTAAAACAATGACTACAATAATAATATAGATACAGGAATAAAGTTAACAGCAACTATATATATATATATATATATATATATATATATATATATATATATATATATATATATAAGAACCACTACACTACAAACACTATATAAACTAACACTGGAAAAATGTCAGAGCCCTGACAGAAACAAGTAGGCCGTAGCCAAAAAACCTATGTAGATATATATATATATTTAAGGGATATATATCAAAAACACACACACACTATGTACTACTCTATCTAAGGTAGATAAAAAATTTTTTTCAAAAAATTGCTTATCTGATCGATAAACTAAATCTCTCTCTCTGGCCCGAGCTCTCCTTGACCGATCCGTTGCAGCGGCAAACTAGATCTGAGGGATAGCATGGAGGATTATGGGACATAGTCTGGTCTCGAGCTTCTCTAAGATGCAGAGCTTTGCGATGCGGCTGACTCAGAGCAGAGGATCAGCTTCGAACCCCATGTGTAAGAACAAATGGCGAGATTGAACACTTTCACATCTAAAGCTATAAATGCTGGGTCAGGTTTGCGAAGAGTGTATAAAAACCTAAGACTCAGGAACGTTATACAATGTAGCTGCCTTTTTCAGGGGGCTATTAGGAAAATTGCAGGCAGTGACACATTTAAAGCTGACAGCACTTGAGGAATGGGTGAAGGAAATTGCATCTGTAACAGCTCATTGTACTTTCTGGGGTACTGTGAAACCTCAGCGTTCTCCCACTGTAAACACTGGGAAATTCTGGAAATAGCTTCAGAGAAACAAACATCTCACAGGAAGAATAAGATACTATGCCCTCCTTAGTCTGAATCAGAAATCTGAGGATAAAACCTTGCAGCGGTCTCTTCTCTTCCTGTCCAGATTCAAAATCTTGAATCTCTTTAGGAAAAGCGGTATCTTTTTTCCCCAGAAGCTACCTCATAAGAAAGATCAAATAGCCTGAAGTAAAGCCTGAGCCAGACCTAGTAAACTACGCCTGTCAAGAGCAATTTAAGGGGAAGTAGATGCATTTAAATTTTGTATTTATTTTTAACAGGAAAAATGGGGCCAACAGATGCTAATGACAGCAACAGCTTCCCAGTGGGTAGACACTATATTCTAACTAGACAGGGAAGCCTTCCATATTCCTTTGGCCAAGACAAACAGTGACTCTCACTTGCCTATTCAGGGGACCCCCAACAGCTGCAGAGGAACTGGCCAACCCCCAGTCCATAGTGGCTTGTAGGTACTACACCAGAGGGTTCCAGGGTACATTATGAGTGGTCTAAGGAACCAGCTTTGGCCACAACACAGTAATCCACCTCCTATGATGGCAAAGGCTATTTGCTTAAAACTTTCTTTTTGTGGCTTAAGGATTGATCATGGGAGTAGTTTGTTCCATGGTCAAGCTGCATGGAGTCTCTCACAAGGAAAACAAGCAGCACAAGGCCTGTTAAAATTTAAAGTAATTAAAAGTAGCTGTTCTCTCACAAAAAGTAAAAAGCACTTTTCTACACATTGCCAGCCCCAAAAAGTAAAATAATTTCTTCACAAAGTTGTGTACTCACCATAATGTTCCATCTGTGTTGTCCATTTTCATTCTTACTGAACTGATGGGCTTGGATCCAATACTCAGATCCAACTTGGCTGCTTTTACCAGATCAGATCCAAGAATTCCCAAAGCTCTCCCATTTACCCATAATGCCCCACCAACCTAACATACCTCTGACAGAGTTTGCTGCCCCTTGATATAAAGGGACAATCTATTACATCAATTAACAAAGGTAAAAGGGAAAAGGGTAGCTGGAGCTCAAACAAGGAATACAGACTCCTGTACAACTCTCAGATCTTTCCAGAAGCAAACAGAGGGGGCAGGAGAGTGGGAAGTTGAGGAAAAATGAAAATGAACAACAAAGATGGAATGTTATGATGAGTAAATGATTTTATCTGATGTCCTTTTCATTCATTCCTCAAATGATGGGACAGAGTCCCCAGCCTACTGTAACCATGGAAGGCCCTCATTGAAGGTTATTCCAGAGCAGTGCAGAGCCAAAGGCTGCTCTGTTCTTGGAAATCAAATCTAATTTGTAATGAGCAATAATGAAGGTGTGAGAATTAGCCCAAGCTGCAGCTGAAGAAATGTCATCCAAGAAAGCCTTTGACCAAAAGGCTGAAGAAACTGCCATAGACCTTGTGGAATGGGCTCTAAGAGCCTTAGACAAGGATAAACCTTTTTTCCCCAAAAAACAAAGGAGATGCATTCAGTTAACTACTTTGCCAATGTAACTGTCGATACTGGTTTACCTAACCTGTCAGGAGAAAAGGAAACAATTGATCAGATTTCGTAGTCTTCAGTTCTATGATGATAGAAAAAGAAGTCTATACACATCCTCCTCATTTGAAAAGTTGGAAAAGAAAACTGGTGGATTAATGACTTGGTTTATTTTGGACTCAAACTACCTTGGGCAAGAAGGATGGGATTTGTTCTCAAGGACAATCTACCTATGTGAAAAACCAGGTAGTAAGGAGGTTTAGAAGCTAAGGCCTAGAGTTTGGATTATTGTCTACCTGATGAGATAGCGACCAGAAAAAAATGGTTTTCTAAGACAAAAATTTTGCATCTGCTTTGGTTGAGGGTACAGAAGGAGACTGCATTAAAGCCTGAAGCATGATAGCTAAATCCCAAGGAGTAGTATCTTGGGGATGGTCTAAGCAATAAAGCTCCCTTAAGAAAAGCCTTGCATAGTTTAGAAGAGGCTAAGGTAGAGTTATTTTCACCCAGGTGGAAATTAAAAATGGCAGCTAACTAGCACCTTTACTGAAAATTGAAACTAAAAATTCAATATAGATGGCACAGGTGCAGAAAAAAATCCAGATCTTTGCTAACAGCCCCAAAAATAAATATTTTGAGAAGATAACATATGACAGACCAGGAAGGACAGTTTGAGCTGTCTACCAATTAATAGAATTGGAGAAGCCATGCAGTCACACAGGTCTGGAGTTGGATCCAGAATCCAGGGTGAATGCCATAGGCAAGGCCAGAGGAGGGAAGAGACCAATCTGGCAAGGTTAGAAGAGTACAATGAGGATAACTGTGCTCTTCAATCAAAATGCTTTCTGTAGAAATTTGGGAATTAGCGTTAACAGTGGGTAAGCATAAAGGAGACCGGAGGGGCAGTCATGGACTAGAGCACCACTCGGTGATTCTCCTGTTGGAGGGATCAAGGCAAAGAACCTGATGCACGTTGAGGGGAGAAGCAAATAGTTTGCAGCCTGGCAGGCCACAGAGCTGGTTTGAAGGAATTCACCAACAGAGTTATCTTTTGCATGCTTGTGTGATCTTGACTGAAGCATTTAAAGGATGTTGAAGAATGGCCCACTGAAGACTTTGCATGTGGAATCTGGGTGATAACTGCTGCCATAGACCCCAGGGCTTGTAATATTAATCGGGCCAGAAGAGAAGAACTTTTGAATCAATCTCCTGACCTGGAATCTCAGTGTCTGTATTCAAGTAGAGGGAAGAGCGGCTATGTCCAGATGAGCACCAATGAGGTCCAGACTCTGTGCAGGAACGAGCTAAGATTTGTTAGAACTGACTAGGATTCCCAGATGAACGCACAATTGGAGCTAGTCGTCCCTTGCCTGTAGAAGTCGATACAAAGTCAGGAGCCAGTTGTCTAAATATAGAAACATCAGAAATCCCAGCAGTCTCAAGTGAGCTGCTACAGCTGCCATGCATTTGAACACCCTGGGGACTGTGATGAGACCAAAGGGCAGTACTCTGAACTGGTGGTAATTGGCTCCCAGCTGGAAGTGCAAGTAACATCTGGCGTGCCTGTTCCTTTTAATGTGATAGTATGCATTCTTAAGACCTACTTGAGCACATCCAATCATACTTCGGCAGCAGAAGCAGAATGGACTGAACTATGACCATCCGAAACTTTGAATGCTATATAAACTGATTTAATTTGCGGAGATCCAGGATTGTTCTCTAGTCCCCTGGAAATAAGAAGAAATCCTGAGCAAGTTCCGGACCCTCTCTTTTTTTGTGTGTGTGGGGAGGCTCGGTTGACTTTTTCTAGCAGATTTTATTTCTAGAGATGGAGAACACCAGGGATTTTCTTCACACTGGTTGGAGAAAATGGTATGGTATAACATAGCGATATGATTCTTTGCATCCACAAATCATGCAATAGACCACCAAGCTCTCTGGTTCACGGATAAATGCCCACAACTGTCTCTAGGGGGGAACAGTTGGGCTTTCTTTCAGGACCGCTGATGGGGCTTATCTGAAAAGAAATTCATATGCCCGGAAAAAGTGTATCTTTTAATGATTGCTAGTTAGTGCATATATATTTTATTTTTTCATAAACTTTTATAAATTGATATGCACATATTGTACACCATTGGCATAAACCTTTTTGTATGGAGGCACAAGAATTAGTACTTTACTACTTTAATTTGTTTAAAGTCGTTCCTAAGGAAATGACATCATTTCCTTAGTTAAAATGTTTTAAATTTAACAGATTTGGCGCCTTTTCTTTCTTGTCTGATGAAGCTTCTGTGGTTACGGAGGCGAAAACGATTCAAAATAAAGTTCGTTTATGCTGATTTAACCTGTGGACTTATCCTTGGCATTTTTATGAGGTTCCTGGACTCGTACACCTTTTTGTATTTGAAAAGAAATCCCTAAAGCCCTGGTTCTGCGGGTCACCCCTGCTGCAAAGACGGTGTGTCTTCCATTCCAGTTGTCTCCTTTGCGCCTGAGGGAACCATCTCTGCGTGAATTCTGGAAAGGACCCTGGAATTTCTTAAACTACATTCTTTTGCCTCCTTGCTAGTTTCTAGAGAAAGGCCTCTGAAGGATTGAAAATCATACTCCCATGGAAGACAGGGCCTTTCCCTCTTGTTTACACCTGTTTGGGGGGGGGGTGCTAAAATTTTATCCAGTCTTTTAGAGATTGGCTCAACAGTGTCTGGCTCCTTCCATGCCCAACAAAAGACAAGGTCAATGAGCTCATCAGCTGGGGAAATCACCCAAGAAGTAGATGAGCCAGACCAGAATGCCTCCAGGGAGGAGGTGTCAGATGACCAACCACCTTTTTGTTTCAGGAGCTCCAGGATATCTCCAAAACAGACATCCTCAGGTGGTGATCTGAGGGACCTCTAATCAAAATCAGTGTCCTCTGTGAGAGACTCCTGGGGGGAAATCTAAGTGATTCCTCTTACACATTCTCTTCCAGGGGACTTCTTCAGTGGGATGTTCTGGGGAAGCATCAGAAGAGAACTATGTCCTGATGGACTGGCTAGAAACTGGTTCGGGCTGGCTGTTCCAGTGGAAGGGATGGTTGAGGTGCAGAGCAAAGAACAGTATGAAGTTTGTCTGATCTGAGGGGGTCAAGATGCCTCATCTCTCGCCAAGGAGAAAACCTCCAGAACCTCAAGGGCAGAACGCCTAGGGGGTACAGAAGTTGGAGTTGAAGCTGGAATATCAGACTTTCAGGGACCTGAAACCCCAACCTTACTCTACCAGAGGAGGGAGTTGGACCCGAGCTAGCCACTGCTGAGGCTCCAATGTGGCAGAGATGGCTCCAAAATCTTTGTGGACTCTACTGCCCTGGCTCCAGCGCCGGTCCTCTGGCTCAGAGAAACCATTGGAGTTGAAGAACAAATGCTCTTCGGATCTTATGAAGACACCCCCAGAGATCTTTGATCCAAAACAGAGGGGCCTGATTGAAGGAGATACCAATGAGGTGGTGAACAAATGAGAGCTTGTGGACCTAAGTTGGGATCAGAGCCAGGAGAACTCCTATCTGAATCTGCTCTAAGGAAAGATTAGTTGTGTAAGAACTTAGCATAACGATAGAGGTCTTCTTCTCTGTTGCAGTATTCTTTACATGAGGGAGTCGCCTGCCAAGGCAATGACCCAATGTCCAAAGTCTTTTACTACCTTAGGGTGTGCAGTACGTCTGACCACAACCAGATGTTGGCCATAAAAGAGACGTAAGCCCGCACTGTCCTCAGAACTGAAGTCCTAGGTAGAGAGAGAGTCTAAGGGGATAGAGGATCAATGTACCCAAGAATGCAAAGGAGGGTGGAACAGAATACTTGAACAGAGAAGGAAGACATCTATTCTTATGGTAAGTTCTTACACAATTAATGTACGTCTTTCTACTCATCTGTTTCAACATTCTTTACACGAAGAATACAAAAGCTCATGCAGAAAGGGAGAAGGAAATGGCAGAGGAACTCTCCAGGAAGCCACAGAGAATGGCCCTGACAAACTGTGCCCTGGATTTGGAGATGGATTCCAGCTTATAATGTTTAGAGAAGGTGTGGAAAGATGTCCAAGTAGCTCCTAAGATAGAGTTGGTGTCCAACCTTTTGGGGAATGCCCCCAAGGAAGACACTGCCCTTGTAGGGTGAGCTTTGGCTGAACTTGGAAGGACTTTACCATGGCGGGTATAGCAAAAGGCAATGGATTCGGATATCCAGTTAGAGATGGTCTGTTTGGATATAGGCAACCTCAGAGCCTGGGGTGGAATGACACAAACACTTGGTCAGATTTTGTAAAGGATGTGGTCTTGTGTGGGTAAAACCTGAGTTGTCTGTATACATCAAGAGTGTGTAGGATCCTCTCACTATTGTTCTGGGGAGAGGGGAAAAAGGTGGGGATATGAATAGCCTGGATTAAGGACATTTCATTAACTACCATTAGCATGAAGCTGGGGTTGGTACAAAAAAACACCATCTTTGTTGGAGGAGAGGAAAGGAGAAGAGGCCATAAGAGCTTGTAATTCTGATACCTGCCTGGTGGAGGTAATAGCCACCAGGAGGAGTTTTCCAAGTACAGTGTTTGAGAGAGCTAGAAGAGGCTGGCTGAAAAAAGCAACTGAGTCAGTTTTGGTGGTACAAAGTTCAGGTCCCAGAGGGAGCGACCGGTCTCCTGGGAGGTCTAATATGGAGGAAGCCGTTAAGGAATTGTTTGGCCTTAAATCTGGAAGCTAGGGGTGGTGAAAGTGTCAGACAAGCACAGACACCTGACAGATGTTTTATGGAGGAATAAGCTAAGCCTGTATTACGCAATTCACACAGATATTACAGAACCATCGGGGGATCTGCTGTAAGCAGGTGTTCTGGTTTCTGGTAAGACACCAAAGTGAAAATCTCTTCCACTTGGAGAGGCAAGATTTTCTTTTATTAGGTTTCCTGGCCTCCTGCAGGACTTGTAGCACATCCTCAGAATAAAGGTTTCTGAAAGGAATCAGGGCTCTATCACCCACAGGGTCAGTTGGAGGGTCTGTAACTGTGGGTAGATGAGTGAGACCTTGTTTTGTGCAAGTAGGTCCACTCTGTGAGGCAACTTGTGCTGACTGCCCTTGGCTAGTTGAAGGAGACGAGGGAACCAGTGCTGTCTTGGCCAACAGGGAGTCACCAGTACGATTCTTGGTTGGTCCTGTTGAATTTTCAGCAAGACTTTCGGAATGAGTGGAAGGGGGGGGGGGTGCATACAGGAATTTCCCCTTCCAAGAGAGTGATAGGGCATCCACTTACCATTTCTGAGGAGGTTCTCTGGCATAAAACTTTTGAAGTTTTTGTTCTGGGGGGAGGCAAACAAATCTATTTGTGGGATACCACCACTGGTGGACAATTTCCGGGAACACATTTATTCATGGGCCTATGCTCTGGCAATGCTCAGTGTCTGACACAATATTCTGTCTGGAAGGTATGTAAACTGCCTGAAGAGATACTTGTACTAGGTAGGCTAAATCCCAGGCCTGCAAGACTAGTCTGTAAAGGAGACAGAATCTTGTTCCCCCCCACCCCGTTTGTTGATACACCACAGGATTGTCGTATTGTCTGTGTGGATGCATATCTTTCTTGGTCTCAGAAGGGATTGGAAAGACTGAAGGGCAAGAATTAATGCCATCATCTCCCTTACATTTATGTGGTTTTTGCCTCTGAGAGGATGTCCACTGGCTGCTCCCTGGCCTGCATCCAATGCATCTGTATACAGTACTTGAGTTGGGGGCAGTGAGTGAATGAGGAGACCTGGATTTATGGATAGATGTGTTATCCATCACTGGAGCTCCTTTTGAGGCAGGGCAGAAGTGGTATTCTAGTGGGTGGGCATGCTGAGACCACACTGACCTTAGAAACCATTGGAAATTTCCTCATGTGCAGCCTCGCTAGGGGAAGCATGGGGATGGTACAGACCATCAACCTCAAGATTTGCAGAAACTGTCTTGCAGACAGGAGATTGAGTGGGTGAACTTCTGAGAAAAGGAGAGAAATCTCCTGGACCTTGGTCGGCGGAGGAGGTACCACCATATTCTTGGCTTGAAACCTGCACCCCAGAAAGACATGGTCTTGAGATGGGATGAGGGAAGATTTTTTGAAGTTTATTATGAATCCCAGGCTTTATAAGATGGCTATTGATGAATGGAGGTCTTTGTTTAATTTTGCTTGTGATTTGGCTCGAATCAAAAGGTCATTAGGTAGGGGTATATTTGGATGCTGTGGAGTCTGCAAAATGCGACCACTGATGCCAGGTATTTTGTGAAGACTCTTGGGGCAGTGGAAAGTCCAAAAGGCAAGGTCGAAAATTGAAAATGCCAAGATCCCACAGACAAGCATAGGAATTTCCTGTATCAGGGTGTATTGGGATATGGAGGTAAGCATTCTTGATATCTACGGATGCTAGGAATACTTGAGGGAGGATGAGGGGGAAGTGTGTTTGGAGAGTACACATTTTGAAGAAGGAAACTATTAGAAAGTTGTTGAGATAGGAGAGGTCTAGGATGAGTCTTCCAAGAACTTTCCTTCCTGGGAACTAGGAATAAGCATGAATAAAAACCTTTTCCCTCTTGAGCTGGGGGGCACAGGTTAGGCTGTGCCCTGTTCCAGCAGGTACTGCAGAACTGGGGTGGGGGGGACGACGTTCCTGTTCTTTTGGTGGTTGAGGATACCCATGAAGGGGGCACAGTGTTCCAGACAAAGTATCCCCTTTTAATAATGCTTAGGACCCAGGAGTCATGAGTGATAAGTTCCCAGGATAGAAGGGAAAAAGTAAGGTGCAGGGAGAGGGGGAGGGTGCCAGATTACTTGAGGAGTTATGAGGAAGAGCTTGTCCTATCAGAACAGGGCTGGTTAGCGAGCTGGGAGGAAGACTATGTACAGGAGAACTGGTGAGTTTTCTTGGACTCTGAGGTTTTGTTTGGTGGGGACTGGACTGCCTGCGTACAAAGACCTATTTGGCAGGGTAATTCCTGTGGAATTTATATAGGGGAGACCAAAATGTGTTTAAGGTCTTTTAGCTACTTGCTCTTTTCTTGCAGAGATCTTAACTCTGTAGAGGGTTTGGCAAAAAGAGCAGAATTGTCCAAAGAGGCATCTATTAGTTTGGCTTTTATGTCCTCAGGGAGAGGATGAAGCCTTAGCCAGGCAAATCATCTTAGGGCAGAGGAAGATGCTGCAGCTCATGAGGTGGCCTCTACAGCATCATGGCTGCATTTAACCGAATGTCTGGCTACCTGAGAGGAAGTAGCAATAAGGGTGCATGCTAGGGCTTTGTTCTCAGTCTGGCATATCTGACACTAGCTTCGAAATCTGAGACAGTAGTTCCAAGTTGTACTTGGCCATATGGGTCTGGTAGTTTAGTGCTCTGAAAGCTAAGGTGGCTGAGGTATAAATTTTTGTGCTCAGCCTCTCCAACTGCCTACTATCCTTGTCCAAATGGAAGAGGAAAGAAAAAGGTAGTGGCTTAGAGGCCTTTGTGAGAGGCTACTGAAATAAGAGGAATCTGCCACAGGGACCTTGAAAAGGAAACAGCAGTCGTTAGGTACTTCGTAATACCTGTCAGGCTTTTTTGGAGCTGGAGGCCTACAGTCCAGGTGCGTGGAAGTAGAAGCAAAAGCAACTAAAAGGCTGGAATGACAGGAGGAATGGCGGAAGGACTAGGGGACTATATTTGGAGGAGGGCATAACGTTCCTGGACCTCAGACATCTCTATACTGTCCCACTTAAATTGATCTCGCATCCTAGAAATGGTCTCGCCCCCACAGAAAATTTCCTCCATAGGAGATTCTGTTTCATTCAAATCTTCAAGGGGAAGCATAGTCTAAGGGAGAGGGGATTTGGGATGAGTAGTACAGTGAATCACTGTCCTCTTCGGACGAGGAATCTTCCTCCAAGGTGACTTGAGGCCCAAGTTTTTTCTGAGGAGAGGTAGGCCAGGCAGGAGAGGAAGCTGGCTGACCCAAGGGAGTCCTTAGTGCCAAGAAGGCCTTAAAAAGGCCTTGTGTGAAATTTTGTCATTCCTTCTGTGGGTCCGGGTGTGGAAAGACATGTTTAGTTTTTTTGTTTCTTCTTTGCAGGGGTATCCATGCGATGCAAAGGAGGAGGGCCAGACGTAGGCCTACATTCAACCAAGTCCGAATCAATGTCCTTTCTAAACACTACCTGGGTAATTCCTCTGGGGCCTTCAGAGACGATAAGCCTAGGATCCTCCTGGACATCGGGAGTCTATGTCTGTGTTGCCTCTCTGAACTTGCATACATCCGGTACCAAGGCAGCCTGCAAGGTGGGCTTGGCCTGTGGATCCAGATCTGTGACAGAGCAGGTCTCAGAGCTCTCGTGTCTTTCAGGAGAGACGTCCTTAACGAGGCACTCTACTTCAGGCCTTGGTTTTTGGTCTTGCGCTTGGCAGTCATCAGATCCGAGAACTTTCCATCGCAGTCTTAGCTTAAAGCTTTGATTTTCGAAGTAGATAGCGAAGGACGATAACTCACTTCAGTTGGTCTTAGGCACAAAAGACTGGCAGGATAGAGGAGTTATGGTTGTGTTGGGGCCAGAGACAGAAATGGCACAGAGAAAGACTATCCTTATGTGGAATCTCTTCCACAGTCATGCATCCTTTTCCTGGATGACATTAACCTCAATCAAGAATAAGGAAACAGTAAAAAGACAACAACGGTTTCTCCAACGGGGCACTTATCTTTATAGAAGCAAGCAATTCCAGCAGCAGAGCGACGTCCAGGACTGGTGATCCGACTAGAGGCAAAGAAGTTCTGAAGATAGTGCACGCAAATGTCTCTTATGGCAGATGTCTGTGGCTTACGTCAGACGTACTGCGCACCCTAAGGTAGTAGAAGACTGATATACTGGCCATTGGCTTGGCGGGCAACTCCCTCTTGTACAGAATACTGCAACATATGAACAGGAGGACATCATCCTGTCCACAACTGGCTTTCGAGGGGCTTCTGGAAGATCTAAGAGAGGATGTGGTGGACAGAGGGCTGGAGTGTCTTGGCGGGGACCCCTCAAGGAAATGAAAAGGGAACCTAGATGTAATTGGATCCAAGAGAAACAGGGTCTATATTAGAACACAGAACAGTTAAAATGTCGAGTGTTCTAATATCGACCCATTTTCAGCGAACACTGAAAATATCTTAGCAGCAGAAAACCAAATTCTTTCCTAGGGAAAGAATTTGGTTGTCCATTTCTGTTGCTTCGGTATTTTCAGCACTCTGTTGGAAAGTTACGGGTCGGGTTCAGGTAAGTGTGTGATTGAGTGCGGGTTAGGTATGTGTGCAATTGTGCAGACATGAGGGTTAGGGCGTGGGTGAGGTGTGTGTGCGATAGAGACTGACCTTAGGGTTAAGGTAAGTGGATAGTTAGTGGTGTGTTTATAGTTTAGTGTAGGGTTAGGTATAAGATTTTAGGTGTGTATGTGTGGATTGCTGTGTGTTTGGTGTGCTTGTGTTGTGTGTATGTTTTGGAACAGCAAATTTTTCCCTACGGAAAAAAAAAAATCGCTGCTCTGAACGTTCGAATGTTTTAATATTTTCGATTGGTAGGGTTCAATATTAGAACACTCGAAATTTTGAATGTTTGGTGTTCTAATATAGACCCGAGAAACAGGGGTAATAAGATCTGAGGGGACTGGCGTTTTAGAACAGTTGGGTCCAAGATACATGCATCTGACTTCTTATGTACCTTTGCAGGAGGCTCCGTTGAAGGAGCCGGTGCAGGAGCCAAATGATCGATCAGGAGAATTTTTATGGGACTTCTCCTTTGACATGTTCAGACTTGTTTTTGTCAGGCTTCTTAGAGGGGGGTTGAGCCCCAGCAACTGAGGAAGTAGAAGAGAGAAGATCCTGTAATGTAAAACTAACTTCTGTGATCTGTTAAGGTTCTGGAATTGAAACTGGAGCAGATCACACAGTCCACTTTGAGGTGGGCAGGACCTAGACAGTAAACACATTCCCTGTGGGCATCGGAGTTGGGAACCTTGTGCCCACAGGTAATGGATTTTCTGAATCGTATGTCAGAAAACTCCATGACACAGCGAACAGGAATAATGCACTTAGAACTTCAAGCTAGAGAAAAAAGTTTTAATAAACTACTACAAAAAATAGATTTGCTTTTTAGATATAAAAAAGGAAAGAAAAACCATTAACAATGGTATAGTACTTCAAGAAAGAGCGTCACATCACTGAGGGTAGTCCAAATCCAAAGTAACTTAAAAACAAACAGATGAATGTACCACCATGAACAGAACAGAAATTTCACATAAAAACTTTAATGCAACAACGCCAATAAAATAGGTGAGCAGGACAAGCGCTTTCGGTATTAGCCTTCTTCAGATCCTCTCACTTGTCCTGCTTGCCTATTTTATTAGCATTGTTGCATTAAAGTTTTTATGTGAAATTTCTGTTCTGTTCATGGTGGTACGTTCAACTGTTTTCAAGTAACAATGGTAAAGTACTCCGTAGAGTGAGAGGGGATACCAGCAATGATATTGGAAACAGTACTGTAAAGAGTAGATCAAAAAGGTCAATAAATAGCTACACTAGCTTACAGAATATGGGAGGTAGGAAGAGCAACAATAAAATACTAGGAGAACTAACCCATGAACCAACAGTAGTAAAAAAAAAAAAAAAAAAAAAAAACATTCAAAAATGCTAGAGAATAAAGTGACCCTCATTTGAAGCTAAAGGTGACAAACGAGAGCAGAGGTATGTTAGGGAGGAGCTCAAGAGTTTTTGGATTTGATCTGGTACAAGCAGCACAGTCGATAGGTGTATCAGATCCAAACCACTCAGTTGAGGAATGAATGAAAAGGACATCAGATATGGTTTTAAACTACTTTAAACAGACAGGGAAAACAATGTATTCCAATTTAAAAGTAGATACGTCTCATGACAGCCCATTAAAACACAAGCTCTTAGATTAAAAATAGATTTCCTAAGCATGAAAGCACATTGAAACAATTATGTGGAAGTTTTTTTTCCCAAAGGGAACTTGTATGCACAGCAAAGGAAAGTACAGTTGTGTACACTTACCATAAATGTAGATGTTCGAGTGTATTCACTACTGCAGTCATCACATTTGGGTTATCTGCTTGCAGTAGCCCTCAGTCGGCCTGATTATCAAAGTCTTGGGTCCTGCGTCAGTTGCTGTCTCATCTTCCATGACGTCAGGTAGTCAGGGGTATAAAGCATGCAGCTGACACCATTACATCAGTTTTTCTTGCCCCAGATGTCAGGTGCCCCCTAATGGGAAGCAATTTTATATATATATATATATATATATATATATATATATATATATATATATATATATATATATATATATATATATATACACACACACACACACAAGGTTATACCTCCACAAAAAAGCCATTACACCAAAAAGCTTTTAAGCATAGTAAAAAGGAATAGAAGTATAGCCAAAAGTCAGGAGGGTGGAGGGAGGGTAACCAGGACTGCAACAGTGAATACACTCAAACATCTACACTTATAGTAAGTGTACACAACTGTACTATGTTTTTCGTGTTTCACTGTTGCAGTCATCACATTTGGGTAGATTCCCAAAGCTAAGGATGGGAGGAGGAATTTAGATAGCATTAGGACCAACTATAAGGCCTTGCAAGACTGCAGTGGCAAAATCACCTCTGGATTTAGAGAAAATTGGTAAATGGTAATGCTTGGTGAAAGTACAGAACTCCAGGTAGCAGCTTCTAGGATGTCCCTGGTAGGGACACCTCTGAGAAAGGCTGTAGAGGTAGATGCAGCACTGGCTAAATGTGGTCTTATCCCCTGTGGGATAGGTTTTCCATGGTTCTTATAGCAGAAATGAATGCAATGGTCTATCCATTTAGAAATGGTTTGCTTTGAAATGGCCTTCCCTTCTGCCCTTGCAGCAAATGCCACCAGCAGCTGTTCAGATTTCCTGAGAGGTTTAGTCCTATCCAAGAAAAATCTAAGTAGCTTGTGCACATCTATGGAGTGCGGTATCCATTCCCCTTTGTTCTGTGGATTAGAAAAGAAGGTTGGCAAGTGAATGGACTGACTAAGAGCCACACGGGATACTACCTTGGGCATGAAGGAGAGATTGTTCTTGAAGGACACCTTGTCCGCATGAAAGATGATGAAAGGCTCCACTGCCATGAGGGCCTGTAATTCAGACACCCTTCTTGCTGAAGTGATGGCTAAAAGGAAGGTGGTCTTCCAAGAAAGGAATTTCAACTCTGCATTTGCAGCTAAAAGGATGTAGAGTAAGTTTTACCAATACAAAGTTAAGGTCCCAGGCTGGAGTAGGGGCTCTCCTGGGTGGTGTTAAGATTTTGGCCCCTCTGAGGAACTGCTTGAGCAGTGGATGAGAGAAGATGGGTGGTTCTGTGTTGTAATGAGCTGAACTGGCTGAGGCATGAATTTTGATGGAGGAAAAATGAAAGGCCCTTGTGAAGCATCTCAGTTAAGTATTGAAGAATCTGAGGTAAACTGGGTGCTGCTGTGCTCATCCCGAGATTGGTTCCAAGAACAGAATCTTTTCCATTTTTCAGCATAAGATTTTCTAGTACTAGGCCTCCTTAATATCAAACACGTGTTTACTGAGGGATAGTAACAGAGAGATCAGGTAATTAGCCAGGCTCCCAGGTTCAGGGTTTGAAGCTGGGGTGCAGAATCTGGCCCTTCTGCTGGGACAGCAGGGTAGGGGTCTGAGGCAGGTGCCATGGTGCCAGCAGTGACACTGCACAACAGGGGGTACACCAGTGTTGGCGTGGCCAGTCTGGTGCAATCAGTATTGTTCTTGGTTTGTCCTGGTTGATCCTTAGTAGTACCTTAGAGAGGAGATGAAGAGGATGAAAGGCATAAACTGACAGATTTTTCCAGGTGAAAGACAGGGCATCTACTTTCCAAGCTTGTTTGTGGGGAGTCCTTGTGCAGAACTTGTCCAATTGGTAGCTTTGGGGGGAGGCAAACAGGTCTATCTCTGGGCTCCCCATCAACAAGTTGAATGTCTTTGGTTCCAGTTTCCACTTGTGTGGGTCCATAAGATTTCTGCTTAGATCACCTGCCAGTGTATTTAGCTTTCCTGGCAGGAATTGCGCTGTATGTGCACTTGGTAGCTCAAGGCTGTGTTCCAGAGAGCCATGCTTAGTCCACAGAGTACAAGTGGGTTCCCCCCTGTTTGTTTATGTACCACATAACAGTGGTGTTGTCCGTCTTTACCATTAACTGTCCTGGAAGAATGTGGTCCTTGAAGGCTGTCAGAGCATTCTGCACAGCTAACATTTCTTTTTGATTGACATGCAGGTGCACTTGACTTGGGTTTCATTTGCCCTGAATGCACCTCCCTGCCAGGTGAGCCCCCCATGCATAGTCTGATGCGTCTGTTAGGGTTTGGGCGGCAGGGGGTAGGGTGAACGGCAGTCCCTTGTTTTGGTGGCAGGCCTCTGCCCACCAAAGGAACTAACTGTAGGCAAGGTATGATAGGAATCATTGCTTCGAGATCCTGAGAATGTTGACACCATAGGCTTTTTAGATACCATTGTAGTTTCCTCATATGCAGTCTTGCATATGGAATTAGAATAATGCAGGAGGCCATGAACCCCAAGGCTTGTAGTATTTGCCCTGCAGACAGCAGGGTTTTTGTGGTCACTTGTTTGAAGTAGGTTGTCAAATGAATGTTTCTCTGGCGTGAGGAAAGCCATCTGGGAAGTTGTATTCAAGCTTGCTCCCAGGAATATGATTTGTTGACAGGGTACCAGGTGTGATTTATTTTTCTTTATGGTGTACCCCAGACAGGTTAGCACCCTTTGTACAAAGGCTAGATGTTTCAAAAGTATGTCCTGGCATTCTGCCTGAAATAAGACAATCGTCCAGGTATGGGTATATTTGAATATTTCTTTGCCTGCAAAATGGAATGACTGGAGCCAGGCACTCTGTGAATACCCTGGGCTCAGTAGATAAGCCAAAGGGCAGAGCAGAGAACTGGTAGTGTGTGTAGCCTGCTTTGAAGTGTAGGCATCTTCTGCAAGATTCCCTGATTGGGATTGTGCAGGTATGCTTCGTTTAAATCTAGTGTTGCCAACCAGGCATCTTTGCCTAGCATAGAAAGCAACTGGTGAAGGGTCAGCATCTTGAATTTTGAAATCACCAAAAAGGTGTTTAGAGTAGACAGGTCCAGGATAGGACGCCATGAATTGTGTTTTCTGCATACCAGGAAAAATCTCGAGTAGAATTCTCCCTTTATCTGGTATCAATTGAACAGCCCCTATTGCTTAAGAGAAAGAGTACTTGCTTTTGGGCCTCTGTCCACAAATTTGGAGGTAGATCCAGCCAACCTTTTGGAGTTGGTAATGTGTGGAAGTGAAATCTGTATCCTTGGACACTATTTAAAATCCATTTGTCCTGGGTAATGAGTCCCCAGCTCTTTGCATGAATTGCAATCTTTCCCCCCAAAGTGGCAGACAGTTGAGAAGTGCTTCGAAGTTTTAAAAATAAGTCATTGAGACAGTTTACCATAGGGGGGAGGTTTATTACTCCCAGATTTGGAAGTGGAGGCCCCCCCACAGCTTAGTCCTGTGTGTCCCCTGGGACTGAAGCCTGGGTGCTCTGCTGGATCTGGGTTTAGACTGAGAAGGTCTGGAAGAGGCAGGAAAAGACCAATTCTTAGAATGCCAATGCCTATTAATCTTGGAGGTTGTACTTGTAAAAAATCTTAATTTGCATAGATTTCACTTTTTACTCCATCTTTTTAAAAACTTCTGGCTTGTTGCCAAACAGGTGGTCCTGCTTTAAGGGAGCATCCAGTAATGTCGCTTTAACATGATCTGGCAAGGATTGCTCCTTAAGCCAAGCATGCCTTTTTTTTTTTTTTTTTTTTTTTTTTTAAGTACAGACCCAGTTACAGCAGCCCTGCAAGATGCCTCTAGTGAATCAAAACCACATTGCAAAGTATGTTTACCAACTTGTTCAGCAGAATGCATTAAATCCTGTAAATCCTTATTTTCAGCACAATCAGGAATCAACATCATTTTCTGTTTAAGCAATCCAATAACATGCTGCTGATACATTAACATATGAAACTGGCAATTCAAGGCCCTAATGGCCAAAGTTGCAGAAGTGTATACCTTCTTACCCCATCTATCCATCGCCCTGGAGTCTCTATCAGAGGGGGTAGGATTTTTGGCAGTAGTAGCATTAATGCCCTTGGGTCCCTGTGAAATGGTTTCAGGATCCGCAGTAGGATTTTTGAAATGGAGCTTGAGAGAGTCAGGAACCCTGTAATATCTATCAGGTTTTCTAGGAGCAGGAGGTAAAGAGTCGAGGGCCAAGCTAGATTCAGAAAAGGCATTTTCAACAATGTCCAGTACTGGAGGTACAGCTAAAGGCCTGTGCTGGGGCAGGAGTAAGAAATCCCTAAGCCTCTTTTTAGAATCAGAGAAATCCTGACTTTGAAAGTGGGAGCCCCCCACTGCTTAGTCCTGTGCGTAACTTGGGACTGAAGCCTGAGTGTTCTGCTGGTTCTGGGTTTGGACTGAGAAGGCCTGGAAGAGGCAGGAAAGGACCAAGTCTTAGACGGCCAATGCCTATTAAATCTTGGAGGCTGTACTTGCAGGAAATCTTCAACATTTTGCATAGATTTAGCTTTTTCCTCCATATTATTAAGTACTACTAATGCTTTGTTCCCAAACAGGCGGTCCTGGTTTAAGGGAGCATCCAACAATTCAGCTTTAACATGATCTGGCAAAGATTGCTCCTTAAGCCAAGCATGCCTTCTCAGTCCAGACCCAGTAACAGCAGCCCTGCAAGATGCCTCTAGTGAATCAAAACCACATTGCAAAATATGTTTTCCAACCTGTTCAAGAGAATGCATTATAATCCTGTAAATACTTATTTTCAGCACAGTCAGGAATCAACATCATTTTCTGTTTTAGCAATCCAATAATATGCTGCTGATACTTTTAACATATGAAACTGGCAAGGTTACAGAAGTGTACACCTTCTTATCCCATCTATCCAGTGCCCTGGAATCTCTATCAGAGAGGGTAGGATTTTTGGCAGTAGCAGCCTTTATGACCTTGGGTCCCTGTGAAATGGTCTCAGGGTCCCTGTGAAATGGTCTCAGGATCCGCAGTAGGATTTTTAAAGAGGAACTTGTGAGAGTCAGGAACCCTGTAATATCTATCTGGTTTTCTGGAAGCAGAAGGTAAGGAGTCAGGGGCCAAGCTAGACTCCGTAAATGCATCATCAATGTACAGTACAGGGGGGATAGCTAAAGGCCTGTGTTGGGGCAGGAGTAAGAAATCCCTAAGCCTCTTTTTAGAGTCAGAGTAATCCTGGCTTTCCCAGCAAAAATGCTCCCTAAGAGTATGCAAGGTTTCACCAAAAGAGAAATCCTCTGGAGGGGAAGCAGAGGGAATAGAGTCCTCTGCATCAGAATCCTCATAGGTAGATAAGGGTAAATCCTGGTCATCAGAAGAAACAGAAATTTCAGAGTCCTGATCAGAAGAAACTGTTCAGCAAACTCCGACCAACGTCTAAGCGTCCGTCGGTTAAAAGAAGCACAGGCTAGACAAGCTGCTACGTCGTGGTCTGGGCCTAAACAATGTATGCAGTAGGAGTGGAAATCTTTATGAGGTATTTGTTTCCCACAAGATAAACAGTTATTCACTTTCTCTGACATCGGCTGAGGCAAGAAAGAGTCCCCAACGGGGTACTTAGCTTTTTAGAAGTCTTCGAAGTAGTATTCGGTAGTAGTAATCTCTGGATCTGACCGACCGGCACTTGCGAACAGCTTCTGCTTCGGGCACCACGCGGCAAGAAAGACTGAGGAAAATGGCGTCGGCTGATGCCTTTATACCCGAAAAACTGCAGCGATGACGTCTGGTGAAGTGCGACACCAGCCGAAGCCAGACCCAGACTTTGGAATCCGGCCGACCGAAGGGCTGCCTGACGACAGGACAACCAATTTGTAAGGACTGCAGATGCATCCTTGAAGGACATCAGAAATTTCAGAGTCCTGATCAGAAGAATCATAACCAAAGTCAGTCCTAGGTCACAGTGGAGGAAGGTTGGCTTCCCCTGATTAAAGTAATAAGGTCTTCAACCATTCTTATTTGTTTTCTAGGCAGAGAGGCCTGACCATGTAGTCTGGACGTCGGTTTTTCTAGGCATGGATCGAGTTTTAGGCCTTAAAGAAGAAGATGGCGTCGGTTTAATATGCAAGTCAGAAGGCCTGAATACACACTCAGAAGCCGGTGCCTGCATAGCGGCTCAGGACCCACCCAAGGTAGAGACATCCGCAGGTTCCAGTTGAAGCATCTCGCAGCATACCGGACTTTGAATGGGTCTCAGTAGAGGTCTGCGAATCTGAAGTAGCGGGTATCAGGGGCTGTGAAAGCACCTCACTGAGTACCAGCAAACTGGCGACTAGCTTAGGAGAAGCGTTGTCAGCAGCTTTGGACCTAGGAGGCCTGTCTCTGTCTTTATCTTTGTGTTTTTTCAGAATGTCAGTAGTCGGGTGGCTTACCGAAGCCATATCTGAATAATTGAACAGAGTACCAAAATACTTAGAAGTGTAAATATACAGACTACAAATAGTTCTTTAAATAAGGCACAAAACCGACAGCGAGGTACGTCATGGTCAGGGCCTAGGCAAGGAATACAGTACGAATGAAAATTTTAATGAGGTATTTGCTTTCCACAAGAAATACAATTATTGACTTTTACTGACATCGGTTAAGAGCAAGAAAAAGTTTCCCCAATGGGGTACTTAGCTTTAGCTGAAGACTTTGGTTCTGAAATTCGAAAACGAAAATTTCAGGAGTCGGCCAACTGGCACTTGCGAACTGCTACTGCTTCGGGCACCGCATGGCAAGGAAGACTGATGTAATGGCATCGGCTGCATGCTTTATACCCCTGACTACCTGATGTCATGGAAGATGAGACAGCAACCGACACAGGACCCAAGACTTTGATAATCAGGCCGACTGAGGGCTATTGCAAGCAGATAACCCAAATGTGATGACTGCAACAGTGAAACACAAACATTAGCACAAGCAGATTGGTGATCCTCAAAAGCCCACAGAGGAGTGCTCTCTTTAATGGCAGAAAAGCTATGAAACCTGTGTTTTCAAGCCGCTCAGTTTGAGCGTATGGAAGGTGCCCTGAAGCTTTGGAATCTGGCCAGCTGTTGCATTCTTTTAAGGATACATCCCCCATATCAAAGGCTACTGCAGCACTGATTAAGATAATGAAAATCTATATCATCCACCTTTCCGAGGGCTAAAGCAGCAGTCCCTACACTATTACAGTCTACCACAGCTGCATCCTTAATCACTTGTTCTACTGGGGAGGTGACCCAGGGGTCTTCTGCAGATGCACATTCAGGCATTTCTGGGTCAAGAGAAAAGGAGCCAGAAGATGCTCTATAGAGAGCTGCACATGCATCAAGGTCTCCCCCAAAGGATGGGTAACCCAAAGATAAACTATAGGGTGGTGAGGACTTCTTGTCCATCCTGGATAGAATGGGCTTTTGGCTCATCAAATCCCTCAAAAGCCTGAGTGGGGTGTAGCCCCTGGCGCTCTCTGGCATCAGCAGTTAAGCTTGCACTAAAACTCAAAGTACTGCAGGTGTACAACTGACACACACAGGCAATTGGGTAAAACGCATCTGGGTTTAGGAGCATTCCTGACAAAAGCAGCCTGTAGGCAAAAATAAGTTATGTATTTACCATAATGTTCCATCTGTGTTGTCCATTTTCATTCTTCCTCACCTAAGAGGTCTTGGATTGGATCCTCAGATTTGGCTTGGCTGGATTTTCTAGACTTTGGATTCCAATGTCAAGGTCCTCACTCTTCCCATAATGCACCACACTGTGCATCTCCTCAGATAGAGTTTGCTGCCTAATGATTTTATACTAAAAACAGGACAGGTAAAGATAATATAAAACTCAGACCTGGAAAATGAAAATTGTATTCTCCAAATATCCTTCTAAAAATGATAAGGCTGGGGGATGGCTAGGAGGGACGGTGAGGAAGAATGAAAATGGGCAGCGCAGATGGAACGTTACAGTAACTAACTTCTTTATCTGATGTTGTCCTTTCATTCTTCCTCACCTACGGGTCAGAATCCCAAGCAATGAATCTCTTGGGAGGCCCTCAAGAAGGATATGCTGGAGCACTGTAAAACCAAAGGCATCTTTGTTTTTGGAGACAATGTCCAACCTGTAAGACTTCACAAATGTAGGAGTCTTTGAACATGTGACTGCAGCACAGATAACAGAAATTGCAATTGAAAAATATATGTTTAAGTAATACATCTAGTAGAATGGGATCCAGAAAGAAGGAATTTAGGACCATTTAGGGAACTTGATGGAAAATTCAAATCAGTAATCTATTTGGCCACTATACTTCTGAAAACTGCTTAATGTAAGCAGTTATTAGTAAAGGAGATAAACAGCTGGTCAGGTTTGCTGTACTGTTTTGGCCTCATGACATATTTCTCAAGAACATGTAATAAGTGTTAATTGATTATCAGAAAAAAATGAAGAGAGGACTCGTAAGGATTAACGCTCGTCTCTGTGGCAACCTTCGTTAACAAAAGGATGGGTAGGTCCAGAGGAACATCCTGTCTAAGGAAAAGAATGTAAGGAAGCTGGGCAAACAAAGCCTCAAGCTCTGGGAAGAGAGAGAGAGAAAAACACATTTGCCAAGGTAAAAGCAGTCAGGAGAAAAGTTTTTCCATGATGAGATTTCATATCTTAAATGCTCATCATTTCAAGGGTTTCTGTATCAGACCCTAAAGGATAACCATGAGATCAGAGGGGTCTCTCACGGGAGCTCTAAGCAACACTTCTTTCAAAAAATCTTTGCATAATCTGGAAGAGTTAAACAGTAGAGAAAATTGCCTTATTCTAAAATAAATTGACAAGAAAAGGATGGATAGAAGAGGTAGAAGCTGAAAAGGACCAATGTTCTGAACAGAAGCCAATGTAGATGTTTCCCATTTGCTTCGATAGGCTTTATTAATAGAATTGTACTAGAAAGCCAGATAATGTCAGGAACATGGAAAAAAATGTGCTTGGACTATAATACTATCACTGGAAATGGGGAATCATATGGTTGGGCTGGATGGCATAGAAAAGATGTTCGATCTCTCCACAGTGAGGTAGTAGATGCAAGATAAATGCCAGAATCCTGGACGATGTTTCAGAGGAAACATAAAAGCGGGAGAGAGAATTAGAGAAACCATGAATTGGGAAACTATATGACTAGATTTCGAGAAACCATACAGTTAGATGGTTTGAAAATGAGATTTGATCGCTATAAGGGAAGGAGGGGGTCCAGATAGAGATCTCAAACCCTTGTAGGGTGTAGTAAAATACAGCTGTGTACACTTACCATAAATGTAGATGTTTGAGTGCATTTACTGTTGCAGTTATTACATTTGGGTAATCCTGCTGGCAGGTTGCCCTCAGTCGGCCTGAATTCCAAAGTCCTGGGTCCTGCGTCGGCCGCTGTCGCCCCTTGCCCGAAGTCAGGTCGTCAGGGGTATAAAAAGATGCAGCAGACGCCATTTTCTTTAGTTTTTCTTGCCCCAGATGTCAGGTGCCCCCTAAAGGGGTAGCAAAAATGTGTGTGTGTGTATATATATATATATATATATATATATATATATATATATATATATATATATATATAAATACATGCACCAATATAAACTTTACCTTCATCTACAAGCAAATGCACCACATAGGCTGTATAAACCAGAGAAGGAAAAATCGGTTCCATCAGAAGAAAAAAGGGGGATGGTGGGTGGGTAACCTGGACTGCAACAGTGAATACACTCGAACATCTACATTTACGGTAAGTGTACACAACTGTACTACGTTCTTCGTGTTTCACTGTTGCAGCCATTACATTTGGGTAGAGTCCCAAAGCTATGGATGGGAGAGGCTGGAGCTAAACAGCATTAGGAGCGGCTAGGCCCTGCAGAACTGCAGTGGCAAAGCCTGCCCTGGATTTAGAGTAGAGTGGTAGATGATAGTGCTTTGTAAAGATGTGCACTGAACTCCAAGTAGCAGCCTCTAAAATGTTCTTGGTTGGTACTCCCCTGAGAAAGGCTTAAGTGGCTGCAGCTCTGGTTGAATGTGGCCTAATGCCCTTGGGCACTGGCTTGCCATGGTGTAAGTAGCAAAAACAAATGCAGTGGCCTATCCACTTTGAAATAGTCTGCTTTGAGATAGCCTTTCCTTGTGATCCTGCAGCATATGCCACTAGTAATTGCTCTGTCTTTATGAAAACTCTGGTTCTGTCCAAGTAGAATCTAAGCTGTGTATGTCCAAAGAATGCAGAATTCTCTCCCCCTTGTTCTGTGGATTTGGATAAAAAGTTGGCAGATGAATAGTTTGGTTAAGAGCCACACTGGACACCACCTTAGGCATAAATGTTGGGTTTGTCCTCAGAGAGACCCTGTCTGGATAAAAAATGATAAAAGGTTCCACAGCCATGATTGCCTGTAGCTCTGAAACTCGTCTTGCAGAAGTTATTGCTAGGAGCAGAGTTGTTTTCTAAGATAAAAACTTCATCTCAGCAGTAGCAGCTGGCTCAAAAGGAGGCAGGGTGAATTTTTCCAAGACATAGTTGAGGTCCCATGCAGGCATTGGTGATCTCCTTGGAGGCCTTACATTTTTGGCTCCTCTGAGGTACTGCTTTAATAAGGGATGAGAAAAGATTGGTGGCTCTGCATTATAATGAGCCGAAATGGCAGAGGCATGAATTTTAATAGATGAAAAAGATAGGCCTTTGTCCAGCATCTCAGTTAAGTATTGCAAAATCTGAGGAATATTTGGCACAGCTGTATCACAGTCCCTTGTGCCTGGTTCCAAGCACAGAATCTCTTCCATTTTCCAGCGAAAGATTTTCTAGTACTAGGCCTTTTGGCTTCCAAAATGACATCCATCACAGCTTTACTGAGAGGTGTGTTTTGTATGCCTACATTATGCCAGGTTTAACGTCTCGAGTTTGCTGTGCAGGATCCGATTGTTTTGCTGGGACAGTAGATGAGGTATTTGAGGTAAGGTCCAAGCTGGGCCTTGAGACAAGTTCCTTAGGACTGGATACCAGTACTGGCGGGGCCAGTCTGGGGCAATTATCATCTTTGGCTTCTCCTGTCTGACCTTTAGGAGTACCTTGGGTAGGAAAGGGAGTGGGGGAAAGGCATATACTGATAGGGCATCCACTTTCCATGCTTGTCTGTGATAAATCCTTGTGCAGAATCTTTTTAGTTGGTAGTTGTGAGGGGATGCAAATAGATCTATGTCCGGGAATCCCCATTTCCATGTTATGCTGAAGACTTGTGGATTCAGCTGCCACTCGTGGGGACCCATGAGGTTTCTGCTTAGTTCGTCTGCCAGAGTGTTTTTCCTTCCTGGCAGGAATTGTGCCTGCAGATGTACTTGGTAAGTCAATGCTGTGTCCCACAAAGTCATGGCTAGTCTGCAAAGGGGGTAAGAATGTGTGCCCCCTGCTTGTTTATATACCACATGACCGTGGTGTTGTCTGTCTCTATCAGTAGTTGTCCTGGATGAAGTAGGTCCTTGAAGGCTGTCAGGGCATTTTGAACAGCCTGCATCTCTTTTCGATTGATATGTAGATGCATTTGGTTTGAGGCCCATGTGCCCCAAATGCATCTTCCTGCCATGTGGGCCCCCCAAGCATAATCTGATGCATCCGTTGTTAGTGTCTGCCTGGCTGGGGGTAATGTGAATGGCTGTCCCTTGTTTTGGTGACAAGCCTTTGCCCACCATCGAAACTCCTGTTGCAGGCAGGGAATGAGAGTAATCATAGTCTCCAGGCTGTGGCAATGTTGAGTCCAAAACACTTTTTAGGTACCACTGTAGTTTCCTCATATGCAGCCTTGCATATGGAATTAGTAGGATGCAGGATGCCATGAAGCCCAAAGCCGGCAGAATTTTTCTTGCAGATAACTGGGCCTTTGTTGCCAACATTTTGCAATAGGTAGTTGCCTTTGTTTGGCGTGAGATAAGCCATCTGGGCAGTTGTATTTAAGCTTGCACCCAGGAATATTATCTCTTGAGAGGGTACTAGTTTTGATTTCTTTTCGTTGACTGTGTACCCTAGACATGTTAGAAGTCTTTTCACAAACATCAGATGCTGTAGAAGAATGTCCTTGTTCTCTGCTTGAGTTAGACAGTCATCCAAGTAAGGATATATTTGTATTCCTCTGTCTGCAAAATGCAATTACTGGTGCCAGGCACTTTGTAAAGACCCTGGGCGCAGTAGATAAGCCAAAGGGCACTGCAGAGAATTGGTAATGCATTGAGCCAGCCTTGAATCTGAGGTATCTTCTGCATATTTGTCTGATTGGGACATGCAGGTATGCCTCTTTTAGGTCTAAAGTCACAAGCCAAGCGTTTTTGCCCAGCATGGGCAGAAGCTGCTGCAAAGTCAGCATCTTGAATTTTGGTATATCCAGGAATGTGTTTAGAATAGATAAGTCCAGTACTGGCTTCCAGGCCTTGTCCTTTCTGGGTACCAAGAACAGTCTTGAGTAAAATCCTTGTCCCTGCTCTTGCTCTGGTACTTGTTGAATAGCCCCAATGTCCATGAGGGATGAGACTTGTTTTTGTGCCTCTGCCCACTGATTTTTTTGGCAGATCTGGCCAGCCGTTTGGCTTTGGCAGGGTATGGAAATGGAACTTGTAGCCTTGTGACACGATATTTATAACCCACTTGTCCTGCGTTATGATGTGCCATTTTTGAGAAAAAAGTGCTAATTTTCCCCCTAAGGGTGCTGCCAGGAGATAAGTGTTTGGTGCAGGCAAGGGGAAGTCATTGGGACTGTTTCCTGTATGATTGAGATTTGTCTTCTCCAACTTTGGAGGTAGAGGCACCCCATTGCTTTGACCTGTATGAACCTTGCACCTGGGATCTGCCTCTAGGGCATCTGGGTCTGCCCCTTTGAGGTCTGACACAGGAAAGGACCAATTCTTTGTTGGCCAGTGTCTACCAAACATAGGTGGTTGTACTTGTAAAAAATCTTTTGGCAGTTTGCATAGATTTAGCTTTGTCCTCCATTTTCTTTCTAACACCTCTACTGCCTTAACACCAAATAAAGTATCATGCTGTAAAGGTGCATCTAATAATTTAACTTTGACATAAGGCAGATTTTGTTCCTTTAACCAAGCATGCCTCCTAATTACAGAACCTGTAACTGCGGCCCTGCAGGAGGCCACCAAAGAATCAAAACCACATTGCAAGGTATGCTTTCCATCTTGTTCAGCTGCATGCAATAAATCCTGCATTTCCTTGTTTTCTGCACATTCAGAGTTTAACATTTTCTGTTTAAGCAATGCCATGACATGTTGCTGATATTTGAGCATATGAAACTGACAGTTTAAGGCCCTTATAGCCAAGGTAGCCGATGTGTATACCTTTTTTCCCTCATCTATCCAGTGCCCTAGAATCTCTGTCAGAGGGGGTAGGGTTTTTTGCAGTGGAAGCCTTAACTCCCTTGGGCCCCTGTGAAATAGTTTCTGGGTCTGCAGCAGGGTTTTTAAAAAAGAATTTATGAGAGTCGGGAACCCTGTAATATCTGTCGGGCTTAACAGGAGCAAGAAAAAAGGTTTCACCAACGGGGTACTTAGCTTTACTTAAGACTTTGGATCTGAAACTCGAACACAAAAATCTCAGGAGTCGGCCGACCGGCACTTGCGAACTGCTTCTGCTTCGGGCACCACGCGGCAAGAAAGAATGAAGAAAATGGCATCGGCCACATCTGACTTTGGATCTGAAACTCGAACACAAAAATCTCAGGAGTCAGCCGACCGGCACTTGCGAACTGCTTCTGCTTCGGGCACCACGCGGCAAGAAAGACTGAAGAAAATGGCATCGGCCACATCTTTTATACCCCTGACGACCTGATATCAGGGAAGGGGTGACAGCAGCTGACGCAGGACCCAGGACTTTGGAATTCAGGCTGACTGAGGGCAACCTGCCAGCAGGATTACCCAAATGTAATGACTGCAACAATGAAACACGAAGAACATCTCCTTGGTTCCAGTTTACACTCGTGCGGGTCCATGAGGTTTCTGCTTAGTCCATCTGCCAGTGTATTTAATTTTCCTGGCAGGAATTGAACTTGTAGGTGTACTTGGTAGCTCAAGGCTGTGTTCCACAATGCCATGGCTAGTCTGCAGAGGGGGTAAGAATGTGTACCCCCTGCTTGTTTAAGTACCACATAACAGTGGTGTCAGTCTTTACCATTAGTTGTCCTGGAAGAATGTGGTCCTTGAAGGCTGTCAGAGCATTCTGTACAGCTAACATTTCTTTTTGATTGATATGCAGGTGCATTTGACTTGGGTTCCATTTGCCCTGAATGCACTTCCCTGCCAGGTGAGCCCTTCCTCCCCCATGCATAGTCTGATGCATCTGTTAGGGTTTGGGCGGCAGGGGGTGGTATGAAAGGTAGTCCCTTGTTTTGGTGGCAGGCCTCTGCCCACCAAAGGAACTCTAGGCGTAGGCAAGGTATGATACGAATCATTGCTTCTAGATCATGAGAATGTTGACACCATAGGCTTTTTAGATACCACTGTAGTTTCCTCATATGCAGTCTTGCATATGGAATTAGAAGAATGCAGGAGGCCATGAACCCAAAGGCTTGCAGTATTTGTCTTGCAGGTACCAGGATTTTTCTGGTCACTTGTTTGAAGTAGGTTGTCAAATGAATTTGTTTCTCTGGAGTGAGGTAAGCCATCTGAGAAGTTGTATTCGAGCTTGCTCCCACGAATATAATTTGTTGATAGGGTACCAGGTGTGATTTCTTTTCGTTTATGGTGTACCCCAGACAAGTTAGAACCCTTTGTACAAAGGCCAGATGATTCAAAAGTATGTCCTGGCTTTCTGCCTGAATTAGACAATCGTCCAGGTATGGGTATATTTGAATATTTCTTTGCCTGCAAATTGCATTTAGGCAGGGTTTGCGGTTTAGGCATAAGAGAAGGAGGTGTCAGTTTAATATGCAAGTCCGTAGGCCTGAAAACACCCTCAGAAGCCAGTGCCTGCACAGAGGCTCTGGACCCATCAGAGGTACAGACATCCACGGGTTCCATAGTTGAAGTATCACGCGGCATACCGGACTCCTAATGAGTCTCAGTAGAGACCTGCGAATCAGAAGTAGCGGGTATCGGGCTGCAAAAGTGCCTGAGTACCGGCGAACTGTCGACTGGCTTAGGAGAAGCGTCATTGGCAGTTTTGGACCTAGACGACCTGTCTTCTGTCTTTATCTTTGCGTTTTTTTGGAATCCCTTTAGTCTGATGGCTAACTGACGACATTTCTGGATAACTGAACAGAGAACCGAAATATTTACAGGCGAAAATGTACCGATGACAGTGCGCTGATTAAATAAAGCACAAAACTGACATTAAGGTACGTCGTGGTCAGGGCCTAGGCAAGGAATAAAGTACGAATGAAAATCTTTATGAGGTATTCGCTTTCTACAAGTAATGCAATTATTAACTTTTACTGACATCGATAAGGAGCAAGAAAAAGTTTCCCCAATGGGGTACTTGGGCTTTTAGTTGAAGACTTCGGTTCTGAAACTCGAAAATGAAAATTTCAGGAGTTGGCCGACAGGCACTTGCGAACTGCTTCTGCTTCGGGCACCGCACGGCAAGAAAGACTGGTGTAATGGCGTCTGCTGCATGCTTTATACCCCTGACGACCTGATGTCATAAAAGGAACAACAACCGAAGGACCCAATACTTTGTTAATCAGGCCAACTGTGGGCTACCTGCAGGCAGAAAACCCAAATGTAATGACTGCAACAGTGAAACACAAACTTCATCTACAGAGTGGTTTGAAGAAAAATCTCACTCTCAAACCCTCATGGCCTCTCTGTATAAGGGGCAAGAACAGATTTGTCCCTGTCTGCTGATACACCAAGTTACGGACATGTTTGCAGGTGTGCCTTTCAGTAATCCTCAGAGAGAGAACATCCTGGAAGGCTTGCCAGATGAGTAGGACAGCTCTCATCGCTAGGATGGTGGTATGCAACCTGGTCCTCAGGGAAGACCATGTGGTTAGGACAGTCTTTTGCTTGAAAAGTCACCATCCGCCTACTCCAGATGGGAAGCGTATACAATTACTGAGGCTGGGGAGGTAAGAAGGAACATTCTGCCTAGGAACAGGTGGTCTGACTGGGTCCATCAGTAAAGATTACGTTTATAAACTGGTTTTATAGTAACAGATGGAGGCTTAGAAGGAACAGAACCCAGATTTTGTACAATTAATCTTACTGGAGTGGGATGGAAGTGAAAGCAAGTGCCACGGTTGACTTCATAATGATGTGAAAGACCAAAGAAGCTATCTGGTTTGTGATATTCAAGTGAGGAGTTATTAATCCCAAAAGTTTGTATAGGGGATAGATTCAATAATGCCAAACTTGTAGCTATGTCCAGGCATTTGGAGATTTAAAACAGGTAGTCCCCAGCTTGCAACAGCTGATACCTGGTTGGAGCAGTAGGGCAGGCAGATGTTCAGACACAAACACCTGAGGTGTGCAGCTACTAATGGCATACATATGGAAAGGAATTCTGGGGGCTGTAATGAGTCCGAAGGGCAGAGCTTTGAATTGATAGTGACTGGGTACCAGCAGGAATGGCAGATATCTTTTTGAGACAATAGTACATGTCCTGAAAGAGTATAAAGTAAATCCAATCATCCTAGTGCAGAAGCTGTAGGGTGAAGTGAACCATGACCATCCAGAACAACAGTGCGCTGGCTCAACAGTTCAAAACCCGAAGGGCTGCGGATCTGCAAAATGCTGGAGACTTGTCAGCTCCTAGGTATGGGGACTGAAGAAATTAACAGCTCAGATCTGAATGGGGTTTTGGATCCAAGAAGTGTCTGGCAGTTACCTGTTGGATCCTAGGCTTAGGAGTCAGCACAGAAGAGAGTCCTGCACACTGGGAATAACTTGATGTTATGATCCTGAGGGTATGGATGTAAGGAGTCAGACAGACTGGAGCATCCCTCAATGACCCTCCTTTTAGGGAGGGGAACAGATCAAGTACTTGTTGCATATGTAGTTTAAAGGAGAGGTAAACAGATGGCAACAAGATTGGACCCAATAGCTAAGATTCTGATAATGCATTTGACTGGCCAAGTCCATAGCAACACTCATATGCAAGTGTGTTGGTGGCAAAAAATGGTATTGTGGCATCCATGGAGTTTACAAAGTATTTTGGGCCCTTGGGCCTCAAGCTCACATACCCATTCTCTGGAGTCCAGTGTTCCACCACTGTATCGTGGAGGCACACCCTAACGCTCTGAGGACTAGGTTAGCTGAGAAAGGGGGTATTTATCAAGGTTCCAACTCACAAATTCAAAAGGTGCAGAGAAGTGTGTAGGAATAGGTGACCTTAGTTTAATATCTGAAAGATCCATAGGAAGGAAAGATAAGGGAAAGCGGGGGGCAAAAGCCCCCCCCCCCAAAAATAGATAAAAGAAAAAAATTAAAAATTAGACTAAAATAGATAATTAGATAACTCAGACAAAAGAAAGTTCTCACTGCTCGAGATAGTGATTCCTCCATCTCATCAGAATGGTGGCAAACGATCTGAGGAGAGGGATAGGGTGGTACATTATGGGAAGACAGAGGAGGTAGAGATTGGAATCCAAAGTCTAGAAAATGCATCCGAGCTAAATCTGAGGATCGGATCAGAAACCCCCATTGATGAGGAAGAATGAAAAGGACAACATGAGAAAGTTTTATACCAGACCTGCCACAGGCATCAAGGCGTTTTCCATAAGTGAGTTTATCCCACATCCATGCTTTAAGCTTCCAAAGCTTAATGCTTAGGCCTTGAACACACAGCCTCATATTGCACAATCTGACCTAACCTCCCACAGTCCAGTTCTGACAAAAAGACCGACCATGCTGAGCCTGGCATTGACCCAAGTAGGGGAGATCTCAACCTTCAATATCCCTAGTCAGAGACAGTTTGACAATAGAAACAGCTCATAGGATCAGACCAGCTTACCTTGTTCTCAGGCCAATCAAAGGACAATTGGCATCTACTTCTCAGAAAGCATCCTTCTCAGGGAGGCAGCCATGGGGGGGGGGCAAGTCTCCTTTAGGCTATCAGTCACCTATTAATGCAGATTACTGGTGCAGGCTTCTGCTCTCTCTAGATGAGGAAGAAGTTCAGCACCTGCTAAATTCAAAGTTTCTCTTTGTGATAGTACTTCAGATGGAACTATCTCCCACTCCACACACAAAGGATTGCTGATGTTCACTCCTTCAGAGGAATAATTGACGACGAGCTTCTACAGACATCTGAAGATGGAAAAAAAAATGGCACTTTTGGCAGTGTTGTACGTTGTACTCTTCCTCAAGGTCATGATGCAGGTCTTAAACTAGTAGTCTGCTTGTCAAACAGAACACTTTGCGGACTTGTAATAAGTGAGCATGGGAACTTCTCAAAGATGTGAAATGTGTGAGCAGTTGGAAAGAACTGGAGGACCTGGGGTTAGGGGGCTATGCACACTCATGAGGTAAGCACATGTCAGAGTCTGCACCGAATTCTGAACAATGGAGATAACCCCACTAGGTGATCCCTGTCAAGAGGGATCCTCGATGTGCAATCACAGAACAAAGGCTAACATATTGAATGCATTTTTAAAATTGCTACAGCTGTAGACTTTGTAAGATAATTCGACCTTCACTACACCAGTCTTGGCTATTTTTAAATGGAGTGCTAGAAATTAAAGGAATTTGTGACATACTTTCTCCAGGAAAATATGAGTGTGTGCACGAAAGATTAGTAAAACGTGAAAAATCAAACTTGAAACAAAAAAACAGTAGAATGAAACGCAGTTGTATTTATACTGCAGGCCAACAAGGAAGTAAAGCTTTAAAATGTCACTTGACAGTAAGTAAAACTCCTTTTAGCTGTAAACTAGTACAACCTTTTTTTTGTCAAAGATACAACTTGGAAGAACTCAGTGCCAAGAAGTCCACACATTTACCAGAATACCATTCCATCACTTTCAAATTACAAGACTGCCCAAAATGGGGTGGTCCAAATCAAATAAAGAATTTAGTTATGTGCTTGGAGAAGCTGACTGCCAAGCAATCCACAAGTTAAGTATTTTAAGAATACATCATTTTTGGCATACAGGGTTATGAACTGTGCAAAGCATGTGTAATAATGTGCCTTTTTTGCACTCTCCAATTTTTTTTTTAACCGTAAAAGGTCAGTAGTTTACTGCTCTCCTCAAAAAGAAACCAGTGCATATGAGTGTGTGCTGTTGTGTGTGTATGGGGGGGGGGGGATTATAATATATACATATATAGATTATATATAGCGATATATATACACACATATATATATATACATATATATATATATATATATACACGCACACATACATACATATATGTACACATATGCACACACACATTTAGTGTGTGACAGAGAGAAACGACAGAGAGGAAGAGACTATGTGCATGAGTGTCAATAGCTTAAATCCCAAATGGTCAAACTCTGATAGAAAATTAAAAAGTCTACAAGAAAGTATGTGATGGTGTCTTTTCTTGTCATAGGCATTATTACAGAAGCAAGTGTGGCAGAGTATGTGTGGGTCGCAGTGGTCAGCATCATGCTGTAACACTGGACCTGTAGATGTTTGTGTTTGCTGCTTCACTGCAAGTGTTTTTTTGTTTTTCTCTGAGGTTTTGAAACTACAACAGTAATATTATTTATATATATATATATATATATATATATATATATATATATATATATATATATATATATATATATATCTAAGGGGAGTGTGGAAGTTAAAGCCCCCCCCCCACATTAGGGGAGGTGGGGGGGCTTGTCCCCTGCAAAACCATTTTTATGGTATATTTGTTGTGGAGAAGGTTTTCTGTCAAATGGGTTTGACCATTTGGGATTTAATAAAATGAGCATAAGAACCATATATATCCCCCACATAAAATGTGCATTTTTAAACTAAAATGGCTCTCTCCCATTTCTGTTCATGTGCCACATTTACTAAGTTGTTCTTTTTTTGGACCAGGATTAAAAATTTGCTAGTTTCCTCTTAGATGACATGATTCAACGGTCTGTAATAAGAAAAAAAAAGTTCTGTTCTTACAATAATGTTCCATCTGTGTTGTCAATCTTCATTCATTCTTGACTGATGGGTTCGGTTCAACCTCTCAGGACTGGCTTGGCCATTATACATAGCTTGTGCCAGCCAAAAACTCTCAAGCTAAGGCTCTACCCACAATGCCTCTCTCCCCATTACCTCAGATCAAGTTTGCCTAGTATTTAAGAAAATACAGAAGCCCTGTCTAAGGTATAACCCTATAACATCCCAGGACTAGGTCCAGACATCCAGGAGTCTTTTGGAGGGGGAGGGTGGGATGTCAAGATTGAATGAAGATCGACAACTCAGATGGAAGGTTATGTTAAGAACATACCTTCTTTATCTGATGTCAATCTTCATTCATTCTTGACTGATGGGACACAGTCCCTAGCTACTTTAGATCTTGGGACGCCCTAAGGAAGGATATTCCTGAGCACCATAAAGCCAAAGGATGCTCTTCCCCTGGAGACCGTGTCTAACATGATAAAGGTATGCAGAGTAGCTCAAGTTGCAGCTGCACATACGTCTTCCATAGAAGCTCTGGAATGGAAGACAGCTGAAGTGGAAACAAATATTGTAGAATGAGCTCTAACATTAGATGACAACTTGAGTTTGTTTTGTTTGTAACAAAGGTAATACAGTCTCTTAGCCATTTTGACAGGGTGACCTTTAAAACAGGCTTGCCCAATCTGGGTCCAGAAAATGACAAACAGTTGGTCTGATTTTCTAGAAGATTTTGTTCTATCCAAGTAAAAATGTAATTGTCTGTGGACATCTAACAAGAGTAGACAATACTCCCCTTTGTAAATTATGGGAAGAAAACTGGCAAGTCTATGGACTTGTTGATATTAGACTCTGATACCCACTTTGGGAAGGAAGGTAGGATTGGTTCTGAGTGATGCTCTCTTTGTAAAAAATGAGGTATGGATATTTCACACAAAGCCTGTAAATCTGAAATTCTTCTAGCAGACATGGTAGCTACTAGGAAGAGTGTCTTCCAAGATAGGAATCTGTGGTCACAAGTGGTTGCTGGCTCAAAGGGCTGTCGAACTAGGCATTGCAAGACCAAGGTCAAATCCCATGATGCTACAGGGATTCCTGAAAGGGGATTTTTAAATGCAGAGCGCCTTTAAGAAAAATTTTGCATAGATGAGACATCAAGGAATGGTCATCAAAACAGTTATGAAAATTTGAAATGGCAGTGAAATGAACCCTAACTGTACACGTAGAAGCCCCCACTTCAAACAGGGTAGCTAAATCTTCTGGTACCTTGTCAATTGACACCGAGAAAGGGTCTACATGATTTGCAGTAGCCGAAATTGAAAATCTTTTCCATTTCCCAAGAGGAAGCTTCCAGGTGGATGCTTTATTGGAGGCCAGAAGTATCCTTTGTACTGGATTATGGTGCCTGGCAATTACTGGAATTGGAGAAACCAAGCCATCGGTTTGGGATTTTGAAGACTGGGATGCATCAGACCCGGAGGGTGAGACAGTAGGTCTGGAACTGGGTCTACAGTCCACAGGCGGTGAACCAGATGAGGCCAAAGAAAGGGAAACCAGACTTGACAGGGGGAATACACTGCAATGAGAATCAATGTGCTTCTCAACCACTGGGCTTTCCTCAGAAACTGGGGGCTCAGTGGAATTGAGGGGGAAGGCATACAGAAGTCCTGGGGGTATATCAAGAAGAAGTGCATCTCTTGGGAACTCACCAGGAGGCGGGATTAGGGCAAAGTAGCTGCTGCATTTACAGTTTATGGGAAGAGCAAACAGGTTGCAGCAAGGCTGATCCCATCGATGAAAGATCTTCGTCTCTACATTGGGATTGAGAGACCACTCATGAGGCAAGAGGATACATCTGCTCAGTTTGTCTGCAATCAAGTTGGGAGTTCCCCGGGATATACGTTGCTATCAGAAAACGGTTGGAAGCAATTGCCCACTGTCAAATCCTTAGAGCTTCCCGATAGAGAGCAAGACCGGATTCCCCCGTTTGTTGATATACCAGACTACGGACATGTCTGACTGGATTGCAATGGTCACCGATGGAATGACAGCCTGAAATGCTTGCAACGCTAAAAGCACTGCCCTCAACTCTAGGATGTTTATATGTAAATTGGTCTCTTGCTGGGAACCAAGTGCCTTGAACAGTCTGTCCCAGAAAATGCCGCCACCCCTCCCCCCCATCTGGGTCTGTGGTCACTATGGCCTTGGGCTGACAGGGGGAAAAGGAACGATCCTACAGACTGCCTTCTGGCTTCATCCACCAAGATAAACCCATTTTGCAGTGATTTAAAGACTGGATGGGACATGGGATGAGTTACAATTGATCACTGTGATGCCAAAAGCCACTGAAGCAGCCTCATGTGATACCTCGCTAGGGGAACTAACATTGTCGCTGCCACAGATCCCAGAGCTTGTAGTAAAAGACGAGCAGGAACTCTGTTATGACAGATGATTACTTGAAGTTGATTTCTGAGTTTCAACAGTCTGTGGAGAGGAAGGGAGGCTACACAGGATACTGTGCTTAATCTTGCTTCACTGAACTCCAGATCTTGTGTGGGAATCAACTGCGACTTTTCTTTGTTGACTGAAATGCCTAGTTTGCTGGCTGAAATGCCTAGTTTGTTGGCAAGATGTAGAGCAAAGTCTATGGAATAAAGCAGTAGATGCCTGGAGGTGGCGGGTGAGGAGCCAGTCATCTAGATATAGAAACAAGTGGAATCCTTGTAGTCTCAGATGAGCTGCTATGACTGCCATACATTTGGTGAACACCATGGGGGATGTGATGAGACCAAAGGGCAGTACCTGAAATTGGTAATGACTGGCTCCTAGCCGGAAGCAGAGATACCTTCTGCAGCATTTGTCCATTTCTATGTGGTAATACGCATCCTGAAGTTCTATAGAGCACACCTAATTGTCCTTCTCTAGGAAGGGAAGGACTGACTGAACAGTGACCATCCGGAATTTTTTTTCTGTTGTACAAATTTGTTCACTGGGCTGAGATCCAAGACTGGTCTCCAGTCCCCTGTCATCTTTGGCACTAAAAAGAATCTCCAGTAGAATCCGGAGCATATTTGGTCTGGTGGGACTACTTGGATGACTCTTTTGAAGCAGGTTTCGAATCTCTACTGCTGACTAGATTCCTCTGGACTGTGAGGAAAGTACAGTTGTGTACACTTACCATAAACGTAGATGTTTGAGTGTATTCACTGTTGCAGTCCTAACAAATGGGTTATCCGGCTCCCGGTAGCCCTCAGTCGGCCAGAATACCAAAGGTAATTAAAAATTACGTTGGTTGCCGTCTGTTGTAAAGGACGCCAGTGCATCCAATACAAAAGGAGGCAGCCGACGTCACTTCCTCAGTCTTTCTTGCCATAACAGTCAGAGGCCCCCAGAAAAAAGGCTAAGCCAAATGCCAATTTGGAAAATAAAATCCAATTCATTCTCTACCTCAGGAAAAAAGAAAAGCAGAGGACCAAAAGGGGAGAAGGAGGGACGGTAACCAGGACTGCAGCAGTGAATACACTCAAACATCTACATTTATGGCAAGTGTACACAACGGTACTATGTTCTTCATGTTTCACTGTTGCAGTCCTAACAAATGGGTATATTCCCAAAGCTAAGGATGGGAGGAGGAATTTAGATAGCATTAGGACCAGCTATAAGGCCCTGCAAGACTGCAGTGGCAAAGCCAGTTCTGGATTTAGGCAAGATTGGCAAACTGTAATTCTTGGTGGAAGTACGTACAGAACTCCAGGTAGCAGCTTCTAGGGACACTTCTGAGAAAGGCTGTAGAGGTAGATGCAGCCCTAGTTGAATGGGGTCTAATCCCCTGTGGGATAGGTTTTCCATGGTGCTTATAGCAGAAATGAATGCAATGGCCTATCCATTTAGAAATGGTTTGCTTTGAAATAGTCTTCCCCTCTGCCCCTGCAGCAAATGCCACCAGCAGTTGTTCAGATTTCCTTTGAGGTTTAGTCCTGTACAAGTAAAATCTAAGTTGTCTGTACACATCTAAGGAGTGCAGTATCCATTCCCCTTTGTTCTGTGGATTAGAAAAGAAGGTTGGCAAATGAATAGACTGGTTAAGAGTCACACTGGATACCACCTTGGGCATGAAAGAGGAACTGGTCCTGAGGGACACCCTGTCCGCATGAAAGATGATGAAAGGCTCCACTGCCATAAGGGCCTGTAATTCAGGTACCCTTCTTGCTGAAGTGATTGCTAAAAGGAAAGCTGTTTTCCAAGAAAGGAATTTTAACTCTGCAGTTGCAGCTGGCTCAGAAGGGGGAAGAGTGAGTTTTTCCAAAACAAAATTAAGGTCCCAGGCTGGAGTTGGGAACTGCTTGAGCAGTGGGTGAGAAAAGAGCGGTGGTTCTGTGTTGTACTGAGCTGAAATGGCTGAGGCATGAATTGTGATGGAGGAAAAGGAAAGGCCCTTGTGAAGCATGTCAGTTAAGTATTGAAGAATCTGAGGTAAATTGGGTGCGGTTGTGGCCATCCTTTGAATTTAGCTCCAGGCACAGAATCTTTTCCATTTTTCAGCATACAGTTTTCTAGTACTAGGCCTCCTTGCCTCCAAAATGACATCCAACACTTGTTTACTGAGGGATGGTAACGGAGAGATTAGGTAATTAGCAGGCTGCCAGGATCAGGGTTTGAAGCTGGGGGTGCAGAATCTGGCTCTCCTGCTGAGACAGCAGGGTAGGGGTCTGAGGCAGGTGCCAATGGGGCCAGCTGTGACACACTGCGCAAGAGGGTTACCAGTGTTGGCATGGCCAGTATGGTGCAATCAGTATCATCCTTGGTTTGTCCAGTTTAATCTTTAGTAGCACTCTGGAGAGGAGAGGCAGAGGAGGAAAGGCATAAACTGATAAGATTTTTCCAGCTGAAGAAGAGCATCCACTTTCCAAGCTTGTTTGTGGAGAGTCCTTGTGCAGAATTTGTCCAATTGGCAGTTCTGGGGGGAGGCAAACAGGTCTATATCCGGGATCCCCCATTTTCTAATCAACATGTTGAAAATCTTTGGTTCCAGTTTCCACTCGTGTGGGTCCATGAGATTTCTTAGCTCATCTGCCAGTGTATTTTGTTTTCTTGGCAGGAACTGCCTGCAGATGCACTTGATAGCTCAAGGCTGTGTTCCACAGAGCCATGGCTAGTCTGCAGAGGGGGTAAGAATGGGTACCCCCCCGCTTGTTTATGCACCACATAACAGTGGTGTTGTTCGTCTTTACCATTAATTGTCCTGGAAGAATGTGGTTCTTGAAGGCTGTCAAAGCATTCTGTACAGCTAACATTTCTTTTTGATTGATATGCAGGTGCATTTGACTTGTGTTCCATTTGCCCTGAATACACTTCCCTGCCAGGTGAGCCCCCATGCATAGTCTGATACGTCTGTTGTTGGGGTTTGGGCAGCAGGGGGTAGAGTTAATGGTAGTCCCTTGTTTTGGTGGCAGGCCTCTGCCCACCAAAGGAATTCTAACCGTAGGCAAGGTATGATAAGAATCACTGCTTCTAGATCCTGAGAACGGTGACACCATAGGCTTTTTAGATACCACTGTAGATTCCTCGTATGCAGTCTTGCATATGGAATTAGTAGAATGCACGAGGCCATGAACCCCAACCAAGGCTTGCAATATTTGCCTTGCAGATAGCAGGGTTTTTGTGGCCACTAGTTTTATGTAAATTGTCAAATGAATTTGTTTCTCTGGTGTGAGGAAAGCCATCTGGGAAGTTGTGTTCAAGCTTGCTCCCAGAAATGTAACTTGACAGGGTACCAGATGTGATTTCCTCTTCGTTTATGGTGTACCCCAGACAAGTTTACACCTTTTGTACAAATGCCAGATGATTCAGAAGTATGTCCTGGCTTTCTGCCTGAATTAGACAATCGTCCAGGTATGGGTATATTTGAATATTTTGTTGCCTGCAAAATGCAATGACTGGAGCTAGGCACTTTGTGAATACCCTGGGCACAGTAGATAAGCCAAAGGGCAGTGTAGAGAACTGATAGTGCATGCAGCCTGCTCTGAATTGTAGGTATTTTCTGCAAGATTCCCTGATTGGGATGTGCAGGTAGGCTTCCTTTAAATCCAGTGTTGCCAACCAGGCATCTTTGCCTATCATGGGAAGCAACTGGTGAAGAGTTAGCATCTTGAATTTTGGAATCACCAAAAAGGTGTTTAGGATAGACAGGTCCAGGATAGGACGCCATGAGTTATCTTTTCTGGGTACCAGGAAAAGTCTTGAGTAGAAACCTTGCCCCTTTTCCTCTTTTGGTACAGTATGAATAGCCTTTAATCTTAAAAGAGAGAGTACTTGATTTTGAGCCTCTGCCCACTGATTTGGGGGTAGATCTGGCCAACCGTTTGGAGTTGGTAGCATGTGGAAGTGAAATCTGTATCCTTGGGAAACTATGTTTAACACCCATTTGTCCTGGGTAACGAGTTCCCAGTTTTTTGCTTGCAGAGAAATCTCTCCCCACTGCTTAGTCCTGTGAGTACCCTGGACTGAAGCCTGGGTTTTTTGCTGGTTCTGGGTTTGAACTGAGAAGGCCTGGAAGAGGCAGGAAAGGACCAATTCTTAGAAGGCCAATGCCTACTAAATCTAGGAAGCCGCACCTGTAAGAAATCTAACAGTTTGCATGGATTTAGCTTTTTCCTCCATCTTTTTAAGAACTACTACTGCTTTGTCGCCAAACAGGCAGTCCTGATTTAAGGGAGCATCCAGCAATTTAGTTTTAACACGATCTGGCAAAGATTGCTCCTTAAGCCAAGCATGCCTTCTAAGTACAGACTCTGTGACAGCAGCCTGCAAGATGCCTCTAGTGAATCAAAACCACACTGCAAAGTATGCTTTCCAGCCTGTTCAGCAGAATGCATCAAATCCTGTAAATCCTTATTTTCAGCACAATCAGGAATCAACATCATTTTCTGTTTAAGCAATCCAATGATATGCTGCTACTTTAACATATGAAACTGGCAATTTAAGGCCCTGATGGCCAAGGTTGCAGAGGTGTATACCTTCTTACCCCATGTATCCAGGGCCCTGGAATCCCTATCAGAGGGGGTAGGATTTTTGGCAGTAGTAGCCTTAATGTCCTTTGGTCCCTGTAAAATGGTCACAGAGTCCGCAGTAGGATTTTTAAAAAGGAACTTATGAGAATCAGGAACCCTGTAATATCTATCAGGTTTTCTGGGAGCAGGAGGTAAAGAATCAGGGGCCAAACTAGATTCCGAAAAGGCATTGTCAACAATGTCCAGCACAGGAGGGACAGCTAAAGGCCTGTGTTGGGGCAGGAGTAAGAAATCTCTAAGCCTCTTTTTAGAATCAGAGTAACCCTGGCTTTCCCAGTGAAAATGTTCCCTAAGAGTATGCAAGGTTTCACCAAAAGAAAAATCCTCAGGGGGGGTAAAGCAGAGGGAATGGAGTCCTCTGCATCAGAATCCTCATAGGTAGATAAGAGTAAATCCTGGTCATCAGAGGAGACAAATTTCAGAATTCTGGTGAGAAGTATCACAAGCAAATTCAGTCCTAGGTCTCTTAGAAGGGGAAGGTTGGTTTCCCCTGATTAAAGTAATAAGGTCTTCAGCCATTTTTTGTTTTTATAGGCATACAGGCCTGACCATGCGGGTCTGGGCGTCCGTTTCCTAGGCATGGTTCGAGTTTTAGGCCTAGAAGACGATGGCGTCAGTTTAATATGCAAGTCAGTAGGCAGGAATACACCCTCAGAAGCCGGTGCCTGCACAGTAGCTCCAGACCCATCCAAGGTAGAGACATCCGTAGGATCCACAGTCGAAGCATCTCGCAGCATACCGGACTCCGAATGGGTCTCAGTAGAGGCCTGCGAATCTGAAGTAGCGGGTATCAGGGGCTGCAAAAGCGCCTCACTAGGTACCGGCAAACTGGCGACTAGCTTAGGAGAATCATCGGCAGCTTTGGACCTAGTCAACAGTGAAACATGAAGAACATCCTTCCCTTGACTGCCCAGTGGTAAGCAATCGGCCTCCGTTCAGGAGCACTAGTAGGGTTGCCCAGGAGAGGAATCTCTGGAGCCCTGGTTACACACATCCCCTCTGCCATGGGAAGGGTGTCTTCCAGAAGAATCCCCCCCCCCCCGCCACGGGAGGAATAGTCACCACGTGTGGCTCGAAAAGGCCCTTGGGTTTTCTTGAACCACATTTTTTCACTCCTCTGATTCTTGGAGTAAGGTCATCGAGGAGCAGAAAAATAAATGCCCACAGACGAAAGTGTCTTTCCATTTTTCACACCTGGCTAGTGTCTCTCTGACTTTTAGGTCAAACAAGGAAGTGCCATCAACAGAAGCGTTGATAAAAGATGACAAAGGGTTTCGCAAAATCACACAAGCGTAACCAGGCATAACGCCTGTACTTGTTGCCCTAGACATCCCTTCGGCTGTATGAGCAATAAGCTGCATGGACAAATTTGAGATAGACTCGAGGTTGGCAAGCTGAGAGGCTATTTTACCTCGAACCCTGTCAGACACTGCTCCTGCAAGGGTATCTGTAAGCTCAGTTATCAGATCCTTTTGGAGTCTGGTAAAATGCGCCAAGAAGTTCAAGGACCAAACTGCGAAGGTCGATGAAGCAAAGACCCGGTTCCCAAATCTATCCATCACCCAAGACTCTGGGTTAGGAGGATGGATGGTTGAACTCTCCTTGACTAGTTCCTTTTTGGTGGCTGCCACCACCATGGCATCTGCTGCTAGACCATTAGACCAATGGGGCTGATCCTCCAGGGCTGAAATAATTTTATCCAGTCTTCGAGGAATAGGCTCTTCTATGGAGTCAGGAGCCTTCCACGCTCACTGAATGATCAACTTAACTAGTCAGCGGGCGGGGTCACCCAAGTAGTAGAAGGGCGGGCACGAAAAGCTTGCAAGAACACAGACTCCACAGAATAGGTTTGAGGGCTTCCAATCCATCTGTTTTAATATTTCTAGGATGCCTTCAAAGGAGACATCTTCCAGGGGTGACCATGGGGATGACCCTTCCCTTTTAGCATAATCTATCTCTTTGGTGAAAGATTCTTCCAGGAGAATCCAGGTGCTTCCTCTTGCACATCCTCTTACAGAGGTGGCTCCTTAGGGGGAGGGTCTGAGGACTCCTACTAAGAGGGGGATCCTGAACTGGGGTGTCTAGCATCTCCTGTGCCCGCTGTCCTGACGTAGTAGATTGTGACAGCTGTGAACCAGAGGAAACGAAAATGACACTCTGATGAGGATGGAATCAGCTGGGAGCTTGCTGAGACCAAAGCTCTTTCCATAATCTGGAAGGCATGCCCGTCAGAAGAGGAAAGGAAGCCTGGAACCAAGGAAGACAACCTCAGAACCGGGGTCACACCCCACTCTGATGAGCCGCCACCCAGAATAGGAACAGAGAGAGGGCTGAAAACTGCCATCGACCCGAGAGCTGTAGACGGCACTGAAGAAGTAACTGGCATCAGTCCAAGGATCTCTGAGCTGACAGCCAAACCACGCTACTGGGTATGCAACAGATCCGAAAGAGCCAAAGACCACAAAGTCGACTCCGGTACAGAGATGAGATCCACTGTTGGCAGGTAAACTGGCACCGGAAGCGCTGAAGTGGGGGCTCCAAACCATGAAACAAGGTTGGAGGAGGATAAACTGGTGGAGTCATTGGAGAATACGGCTCATCTCTGGGTTGGAGAGAGGTTTGTGATTGTGCAGGGAGGCCTCTGGCTGCCAAAAGCTGATCTACTAATCTTACTACGTCCAATTCAGATGGACTCCAGGAGGAACAGACTGAAATTCCCGAAGGGGGCTCAGGCTTATCTATAAAGGGGCTTGGTTGTTGACCCAGAAAGGGGTCCATTGAAGGGGAATATTTAGTCCTGGGAATAACTGGTAAATCGACTTTCGGCAGTGTAGGTTGATGTATGGACAGGAATTGTGGAACCAAATGAGATGATACTGGAGGTCGAACAGAAACTATTGTTGGTGCTGAAGAGGTGGTTGGTGCCGAAGTTTTTGTCTGAACCGGTTCGCCGATTCAATGACTGCTGGCACAGAAGAGGACTTAGTTGTTTTTGGTACCGTAAGTAAAACTGTCAATTTCGGTACCTTGGCTTTAGTTTCTGAAGAAACAGTCAAAACCTGTGTTTTTTGTGACTTGGATTCTTGTGTCGTAGGGGAGGTCGGGCACAGAGTGGCTTCCTTTCTTTGCTTCAAGTTTAGGAGATTTTGAAGTCTCCGTCTTACAAAGGGCTTCAGTAAAGGGACATTTTAATAAGTCTTTCAAAATAAGTTTGTTGCGTCTTTCAGCTAAAGTATGGTCAAGTCCAAATGAGGAGCACCCAAACATTACATGCAGGAAAGATAGCCATCAGAGCTGGGCATCTTTCTGCCACAGTCTTGACACCGTTTAAATCCAGATGTCCCCTTTTACTTTTCTGCCATATTGAAAAAGTTAGTCTGACACTAATACATACACGCAGTCACACTCACAAAGAGGAAGGATAGGAAAGATAGGAAAGGAATATATATATATATATATATATATATTTTTTTTTTAAATATACCAATAATAGTATAAGAAAATACCCAAATGGGTAAAGGAAAAAAGGGAAAAGAAGAAAAAGATACCAACAATGGTATAAAAGATTACCAATGGTAACAGAATAAGGGAGGAGGCCTGATACCAGTGATGGTAATAAGAGTTACCGGTAAAAAAGGAGGGTGGGTAGAACCAGACACACAGTCACTCACTAAACAATGTTGCAAAACTTTCCAAGTAAATAGTTTAGAAAGAGAAATTTAAAGCACTTAGCTGAGAGCATTGGCTAACGCTTCCAACTTTCTACGTGGCAAACGAGATCTGAGGTAATGGGAAGATAGGCATTATGGGCAGAACCTTAGCTCGAGAGTGGCTGACCAGTGCTATGTATAATGGCAGAATCGGTTTAGAGAGGTCAGAAATGAACCCATCAGTCAAAAATGAATGAAGATTGACATCATTAGATTTTAGGTTTCAATTACTTGGAAAGGTCAAATACATTCCAACATAAATGACTGATATAACGTTACAGTCATAAAACATACTGCAGTCCCACAACAATGAACAGTGTAACATCTTTGAACAGAACTATGAGAACAAATCCCAGTTTACAAAGTAAATACAACATGCATGGTTCACTCTCATGATTAGGGACAGAGTGCAATTTTTCTTCATAGCTATTCAGCTGCAAAACAAATTAAAAATACTCTCTTAAAAATCTTTGAACTTTATTACAATATGGCAACCATTAGTAAAAAAAAAAAAAAAAAACTAATTGGAAGCCATTTCTAATGGAAGTCTCAGCCAGTCTAACTGTGTGTGTGTAACAGTGTTCTAGAAAGACAACCCGGGTTTAAATTAATTCTACTGTAGGTTGTAACTATAAATTTGCATATACCACTGATATACAGGATTCAAGAATTAAGTGGATTTATGACAAGATGTTTACTTTTACCCAGAAGAAACCAGGTTTTTCGGTACTAAAGCAGACACGATATAAAGCAGACTCTTCACTTGAGACCAAATAAAAAGAAAAGGAGGAAAAAAATAGAAAGAAAAGGACAGTTAACATTTAACACAAAACAAACACAGTAGAAGAAAGCAAGAAAGAAACAGTTCTAAGTGCAGCTCTGGTCAAATTCATATCAGTTCCTTTAGGTCATGTAATGGCTCACTTACACAATCAGTTACATGCAAGCCTAATGAAGCAAATGATCACTACACATGGTAATAAAATTAACCAGGCAAGTGTTAAAATATGAAACTCTTTTAGGTGTAATAAGGTAGCGTTATCTGAAGTTCAACAGGACAGATGAAAGTAAATCACTCCATTGGCTAAAAAAACCCTACATTCTTTTTTTTCCTCTTTTACCAAACATAAAACTTCCATGAAAAGGTACTGTGATTCAAAAGTCTGTGAAGTACAAATGGAGTGATTTGAAATGTCAGAGACCCCAACATCTTTCAAAGAAATGAAAATGTACCCCAAAGTTTCTAATTCCACAAGTGAACAACAAAATACTGCATTCTACCAACAAGTGTATTAGGTAGGTAATGAATGGCTAGCTGCCAAGATGTAGGAAATGGCTCTGTGCCTTTGTTCCCTTTGCGGAATATACAATCCTTTGAAACCAGTTCACACTAAGCGCTCATCATGCTGTCGGTACACCAATGTGCTCAGTCCTTAGTCAAGGTTTTGTCATTGATAGCTCATTTCATGCTGTGACCTCCTCACATCCAAGGTCCCAGTGTGCACTGAGGTAGTTCAGCAGGAGGTACAGCCGCTGGATCCTGGCCAGAGATAATGGCTGCTCTCTCTCAATGTACTGCATTCCAGGCTTCCTGTGTTTCTCAGTGCTGCTGGTCACAGTCTTTGACACAGGGCCCATTAACCCACAGGGTAACAGCACACACTATGTTTGTGGATGTTTACATATGCTTCTTTTGGCACCTTGTAAGATATAAAAGGGCAATTATTGAAAACTTAGTTCTGGCCATCCTGCTGACTCACTGCCACAGAAGGGGTGTCCACATTTAGGGAAATGACTATGCTTTCTCCTTCCTCTGTTTTGATACGTTTATGATCTGGTTGCTCTGCCTGCTCTCCATTCTGGCGTTTGGTAGGAAGAGACGCTGATGCTGATGCATGAGTCGCCAGCATATGCAGTGGGCTTGCAGCAGCTACTGGAAAAGAAAAAAAAAAAGAAATTTATGCTGCAGTATTAAATAATGAACAAATTTACCTGATTTATAATTTACTTTTATTTAGAATACTCATACAAAAAGTGAACACATTTCTGCAATTTGGAAAGGTGTGACAGCTTACCATATCATCATCAACTCCCTTTCCACCCACTTTCTACATGGGGTTGGGTTGTTGTGTCAACAGTTGCCATTTCTCCCAATGCCACTCTTCTACATTCTTCAGCAGTTATGCCCAACTGCTGTAGGTTTTCCAATCCATCTTTTTGCTGGATGCCCTTGATTGCCCTGCTTACTTCCTGTCTGTCCCAAATCATTTTCACCAGATTGTCTTCTGCTTTTCTGCACATGCCTGAACCACTGTAATCTGTTCTCTGACTTTAACTGGAGCTACTCTGGATCCTGCTTTGATGTCCTCACTTTTTCGTCTCACTTTTTCGTCTGTCCCACAATGTGCATTTTTACCACCAGTCTCGGGCAATTCTCTCCATTAACTCAAGCTTTCTCAACTGCTCTGGCTTTACTGCCAAGGTTTTTGTACCACACAGTAGTACTGGTCACACCACTGTTTTTACATATTACTTTTCAGCTTCTTTGGCATTCATCTGTCATACACTACCTCTGACACACACAGTGCCAGTTGCCTACACAGCCCCTGATTCTAGCTTTGTCCTCTTTCAGACTTCTCAACCACCACCCGTGATACTTGAGAAGCTGTTAATGTGTTCCACTGTCTTCCCTTCTATCTCAATTCTCAGCTGCTTCCGATTTTCTTCATTTGCGGCCATTACAACTGTCTTACCTGTAATCAGTTTCAAAACATGTGCCTTCAGTTTTGCATTCCATTCTCCTATACTTTGCTGAAGTTCTTGCTCAGAGTCTGTCTGCAATTCCACACTGTGTACAGTAACTTTGTAGAGCTTTCTTTCCCCTCTGACCTTCTTGTTAATGTAGTCCATCACTACTATGAACAAGCAGTGAGTTCAGAACTGAACCCTGATGCACACCTACTCTCACTGGAAGCTCCTTTGTGAGACCAGACAGTGTTTGTACTTGGAGTCATTCGATCCTTATACAAAGCTTGCACTAATTCTGCCAATATTTCTGGAACTTTGGATCACCGCAAGACTGCCCAAATCAGCATTCTTGGGACCCTACCATATGGCTTCTTCAAGTCTAGGAATGCCCAGTTGGACTCTCTCCTCATTTCTAGCATCTTCTCAACTATCTCTCTCTCTCTTTTTTTTTAAATTTCTAGTCTCCCACCAGGACAAGTGCTCTTCAGCAATTACATTCTGCTTGCCGAGCACACAAGCAAATCTGCAGTCTGCGGCTACCACTCCACCCATACAGTACAAGAAGGAATCAGTACTGCAAACTACACAAGGATATACATTTTAAGCCTCAAGAGCAGGGTCAGTCCACCCAGGCATTCTACTTGTATGTTTTATGAGTGTGAAGCTATTACATTAGCAGTATTTCTTAGTAGTTCTCAGCTTGCTAATAGAAACTGACTGTTGTAGCCCTGTGTCCCCCCACTAGTACAGTAATCCTAACTGTCCAATAGACAGTATACATATAATTCACATCCCTGTGACTAAATTAACCATCAAGCAGTCCTCTCAGTGCTTTCTGCCTTAGTTTGTATCACTTGGAGGCCCACCTGTTTATTTGCATCTCTATACATTCCCCTTCATTGCTAATGAATCTCCCTACTCTAATCTGCGCATAAACTGGTTACTAATCTGCAAGTCAATCTGAAGACACACTCCCAACCTTAATAAACTTTGCTCTCTCTTCTCTCCTTCACTTTACAGGTAGTCTGAATTATTACGTACCCCCTCTGAGGCCTTCACTTATTTCCACTGATTGCCTCTCTGGTTTCTTTGCATTCCACCTGGTTTACATCCCTCCCCCAATACACAGTCTATATTAGAATCCTGCTGAGCATGGAGCCATCTTTAAATTTCTAGTCTCCCACCAGGACCACAAGTGCTCTTCAGCAATTACATTCTGCTTGCCGGTAAGCCATTAGACCTCAGGAATTTGTTTAAAATGTTCAGATTTGTAAAGTAATACTTACTTTTTTCTCTTGTCTTGGTTGGCTCTGCCCCGCTCCGTTCGCCCGCGCTAACGCCCAGGCTCTCTCCGCTCCCCTGCCTCCTATTCCCTCCCGCCCCTACTAACTCTACATTTATAGTAATCACAGCCACACCCACAGCTCACCCTCACATCACCTCTACCAATCACAGCTCCTCAAGTCATATCACATTATACCACACCAACTTGCTCCACACAAAATACTCGCAATCACTCTCATTCCCACTAGGCATTTTTTACATCATCCACACTACTTCCCCATCCACATATAGTGCAACCCTATAATTCCTATTCAGAACTCCCACCTAGAAACAACTTAAACTTTATAACCATGACTATCGCACAACTAAGTCTAGTCTGTCTTCTCATAATTCTTTACACCACCACAAGTTATCACTCTAGCAATATCTCTAAACTTAGTAGCACAACACTACATTATGCACTCTTGTATACAGACACCACACATTATAATATCTGCCCACAGTTATTCAAGAACTACATAACGGACCAATTCAGAACTAAACACACATGCTCTCATTCCTACTCCAAAAAAACACAATACTTTCTCACACTCCTCACCAAACTCCAAAATCTGTATAACTATTTTAACTCCAGGCTCACCATAAGTGGGGACCCATCCACCCCAACCCAGGCCCAAATCCATCCTGTCCAACACAAACTGCTCCAACACAACTGTCAGAACATAACACCCCTGGGCAAATCAACAACAGCAGCAAAACCAAACATCTTTTAATGCTAAATATTAATATTAGAAGTATCAAAAATAAAATACCTTAACTCCAGGCCACAACAGCACACTACTCCCCAGACATAGTTGCTTTGACAGAAACCTGGCTAAATAAAAACATAGCTAACTCAGAAGTTCTCCCTACCGGCTACAATATCATTAGACAGGACAGACCACTTTGTAAAGGGGGTGGAACTGCCTTACTGTACAAGTCCAACTTAACTGTCAATTACCAAACTCCTACCCCTCCCCCAATAATTGGGACATACTTATCTCACAACTTCAACTTCACCCTAAAAAGGTCATCACCACAATTGTAATCTATATTCCACCTGGTAATACACCTCCTAGCCTTGAAGACTTCTTATCCTGGTGTTCTTCCACATACTCACAAGAAACCCTTATTCTGGGGGACTTCAACCTAGATTGGTTCACCTGTGTATCAGAACCACCAAGTAATCTAATAAATCTCCATGGCTATCAGCAGCTAGTCCAAATTCCAACTAGATGTGATAAAAAATCTAAAAGGGAATCCATCCTTGACTGGGTCCTACCTAACAACCCCACATTGTACCCTCACACAGGCAGTCTCCCAGACACCTTAAGTGACCACAACATAATATACTTTATATGTAACAGAACAAGCATGTGCAAAACCACTAACTATATATCCACTAGAAACAAAAAAAGTCTCTCCTGAGGTCCTCAACACTTTATTCTGCAACTGTGACTGGACCCCCCTAAAAACCCTCCCACTTGACCAGGCTGTAGCATATTTCAACAAAACATTTCTACAACACCTAGACACTGTCGCTCCATTGTGCAAAATCAAGGTTAGAATCTCTACAAACCCCTGGCTCAGTAAAGAAACCAAACAAATCCTCAAGTCCAGAGACACTGCCTGGCTTTACTATCAAAAAAACAAAGAAACACAAAGCCTAATCAAGTACCAAGAACTGAGCAACCATGCAAAAAAATGCATTAGGCTGGACAAAAAAATCCTACTACACAACATTACAAACTAAATACCAACACAACCTGCAAAAATTTTGGAAAAATGTAAACCAGCTAATAAAATCCACCCACAAGGCTACCCCCAAACCAACCACCCCAACACTAAAGTTCCCACTGAAACACAATTCAACTCCCACTTTGTGAAGTCAATTCTATCCTTAGTATCACAGGACAGTTCCTCCCTCATTATCCCCCCAACACAAACACTAATACAAGCTTTACCCTCAAAACAGTTTCCACCACTTCAATCAAAAGCATGCTCTCCAAACTAAAAACCTCATCAACAGCAGCCGACCTACTCCCCAGCTATTTCTTGAAACTTACAGCAGATGCTATTGCTATCCCAGTCTCCACTCTCATAAACAGATCAATTGTTGAAAACTATGTGCCCAAACTCTGGAAAATATCCTATGCTACACCCATACATAAAGGGGGGACCTCCACTGAACTTAACTACAGACCCATTGCTTTACCCCCCCCCCCCCCGGCCAAAATCCTAGAAAAATGCATCCATACCCAGATGCTAAACTATCTCCTAGACAGCAACATCCTGTCATCTACTCAGCATGGTTTCAGACCTGCTCATAGTACCACTACAGCCCTCCTCTGTTTCACTGACACAGTAAACAGTCTCAAAAATGAAAGCCTACAAGTGTCGACTCTTTTTTTTGGATATGTCCAAAGCATTTAACACAGTCTCACACCAAATCCTGCTAAACAAACTAAACCAATATCATCTATCAAATTCCACTCTTACCTGGTTCCAAAGCTACTTAACTGACAGGTACCAAGTTGTGAAATGGGAAAATTCTCTCTCCTCAGCTGCCTATAACTACAGGAGTCCCACAGGGTTCTATCTTAGGACCACTACTATTCACAGTCTTCACAAATGACCTCCATACCTCCACACAGCATGCACCTATAATTCAGTATGCAGATTACACTACCTTAATCTGTGCTGCACAAAACATTCCCACCCTCCTGCAAACAACTCAACTAGCATTCTCTGACATTGAAAACTACCTTACCAAAGCCCAACTTATCCTCAATCCAAAGAAAACTCAGCTTATGATTATAACCAGTTCTAACAAAAACACTAACACTCAATTCACTATCTACTCCACAAATGCTACTCCAATTGCTCCAGTGGCACAGGCTAAGCTATTGGGAATAACCAGAGACTCCCACCTAAAATTTGAGTCATCTCAACTTAACTATTAAAAAAGTACATGCCAAACTGGGGTCACTCTACCGTATCAAACCATTTCTTACCAACAACACAAGATCAGCCATTGCTCGCTCCCAACTTCTATCCACCCTACTCTATGCATCTCCCATTCTGACTAATCTCAACAAAACTGAATTAAGCAAAATGGAAGCCTGCTACAACAGAATTGCCTGCTTTGTTGCAAATTGCTCATATAGAACTCATCACTGTACTGCTTTGAGACAGCTCCACTGGCTTGAACTGCCCAACCACCTAACCTACAATCAGCTCTGCCTCTGCCATTCTATCTATTACCTCCCCAATAAGTGCCCTTCCCTCAAAAACCTAGTACAAAATCACTCAGCCAAAAGGCCTCTTAGATCATCAAGCAAACTACTACTAGAAGTCACTAACAGCTACAATAGCTTTGGAGATGCACTATAAAGTAGTTCAGTGGCTAAAAAATGGAACTCTGTCCCTACTAGCATTCAAAACACATCATCCAAAGCCTCCTTTAAAGACCTCATCAGGCAACACCTCAAGCAAAGTTGGCAGTGCCATGATTGCTCCCCAGGCTAGTGAAAGCAGATAACGTATACATACTAAATCTAGAGCACTTGACAATAGTTTTCAGTCTTACTCACAAACACTGGCTAATCTACAATGTATGTACTGTACCTGTGTACTATGTATATATTCTACCTATGTTCCAATTTCAGCTGTACACCACAAATCTATTAATTACCTTTATTTTTAAAATTAATTTGTTTTGTTTGTTCTCTCCACTGTAACTGTTTATGTGCCACATACCACTGTAAAAACATGTCTCTTGTAATTTGTGTGTATACTGATCATGTCTAAATAACTAAATGTGTCTGTAATTTTTCTTTGTGGAGCTTTTCTCCCCAGGCCTCTGCTGAAAAAGGGCCTTTTTGGCTCAGACACCCCCGGTTAACAAATGTAAAATAAAATAAATAAATAAAAATATCTGTCTCACTATAAACACTGGGTCGGTTGTGCTACAAACCTGATCTGAATCCAAACTGCTCATTTTCCATCTTACTTAACTATTCTGTGTATTTATTTACCAATCAAACTCTCCAGAACTTTCATGCAGTGTGATAGGAGTTTGACACTTTTGTACTGCCCACAGTTGTGGGGACCCCCCCATTCATGTACATTGGCACTAGTATGCATATTCTCCATTTATCCAGGATATGCCTTTCTCTTCATACTGCTGTGAGTGCCCTTAGAAGGCATTACTCCCCTATCTCACCCAGCATCTTTTTTTTTTTTTTTTTGTTTAAAACACCTTTACTGAATTATCACTTGTGACATACTCAAATTTACATTTATACAAAAGTAATCAAACTGTACTAACAAACATTATACTTCACATATATTGCTAAAGATCATATAACCTAACCTAATCACAAATTATACAATTCCCCTCCCCCTTTTTAAACAAGAAACATCTTTATTAAACTATCACTTACAATACAAGCAATCATATATTTATATAAATGAAAAAAAAAACACAATCCTAGTTGCAAGCACTTTACATCACAAAACCATACTGACACTCCCCGTTGCAAAAATTATACATTACTTATAATCTACCCAATCATTTTCAAACATTACATAGGTCATTTAAGTCCTGCGTTCTTTTAAACCTCATTCCTCCTATGTATGTATTCTTCCCACATTTCTCATTTTTTTCATATGTAGTTTGCTCCTACCCTTTTCTAAAGAACTCAATTACACTTGTTTTATCTCTGTATCTCAGCCAGCATCTTGATCATATCTGCTGTGACATCATCTGAGCATACTGCTTTCCATGACTTCTTTTTCCTTAGTTCTGTTCTTGCTTCTTCTAGACTCCTCCTCTTCTGATTGTAGGCCGTGTCTGGAGCAGTACAATTTGCGTGATTTTTTTCCATTAAGAAGTTGCTGGAAGTACTCCTTCCATCTGTATTTGATGTCCTGTGAACTGGTGAGCAGGTTGTTCCTGACATCCCTTACGAAGGGTGTCCATATCTCTCAACCTCATAGACCAAGAAATCTGGACAAAGCTACAAATGAGACCCAAAAATAGGGACACTTTTTAAATATTGCTCTTATCAAAAGTAGGTAGCAGACTAACAGGTTTTGCATTAGTATGAATTTTCTGAAAGATATGAAGTCTGAAACTCAGTCTGCCATTATTTTCCGATTTCAGTCCTCAATGATTTGCCAGAAAAGCATAATTTCATGAGAAATAAGACAAAAATATGAGGCAAAAATATGGACATTCTGCAAAAATCTGGACAGCTGAGAGGTATGATGGCTATCTTCATCTTTCTGCCTTTGCCTTGTAACCCTAATAAGAATTTCTTAACTCACCATAACAGTAAATGCATAAAACTGTATCACTGCATCAGAAAGTACAGTTGTGTACACTTACCACAAATGTAGATGTTAGAGTGTATTCACTGTTGCAGTCATTACATTTGGATAATCTGCTGGCAGGTTGCCCTCAGTCGGCATGATCAACAAAGTCTTGGGTCCTGCGTCGGTTGCTGTCCCTTCTTCCATGACGTCAGGTCGTCAGGGGTATAAAATATTCAGCCAACGCCATTACATCAGTTTTTCTTGCCCCAGATGTCAGGTGCCCCACAAATGGGGAGCAAATAAAATTAAACACACAAAAAATACCTCCAAAGCCCAAAAGCAAATACACCTAAAGGGCTTTTAAAGCATAGTGAAAGAAAGTAGAGGTATTGCCAGAGGAAAAATAGGGGGCTGGAGGGAGGGTAACTAGGACTGCAACAGTGAATACACTTGAACATCTACATTTATGGTAAGTGCACACAACTGTACTACGTTCTTAGTGTTTCACTGTTGCAGTCATTTCATTTGGGTAGTTTCCCCAAAGCTATGGTTGGGGTGGAGGGAATTATACAGCATTAGGACCAGCTATAAGGCCCTGCAGGACAGCAGTGGCAAAGCCAGTTCTGAATTTAGAGAAAAGTGGTAAATGGTAATGTTTGGTAAACGTATGAACTGAGCTCCAGGTAGCAGCTTCTAGAATGTCCGTGGTAGGAACACCTCTGAGAAAAGCTGTTGAAGTAGATGCAGCCCTGCCTGGTGGAATGAGATCTGATCCCCTGGGAGATAGATTTTCCATGGTGCATATAGCAGAAACAAATACAATGGCGTATCCATTTGGAAATGGATTGCTTTGAAATAGCCTTTCCCTCTGCCCCTGCAGCAAATGCCACCAGCAGTTGTTCAGATTTTCTTTGAGATTTTGTCCTGCTTAAGTAAAATCTAAGTTGTCTGTGTACATCCAATGAATGCAGAATCCGCTCCCCCTTGTTCTGTGGATTGAGAAAGAAAGTTAGCAAATGAATGGTCTGATTAAGAGCCACACTGGATACCACCTTAGGCATGAAGGATGGATTGGTCCTGAGAGATACCATGTCCGCATGAAAAATGATTAAAGGCTCCACTGCCATAAGAGCCTGTAATTCGGAAATCCTTCTAGCTGAAGTGACTGCTAAAAGGAAAGCTGTTTTCCAGGAGAGAAATATTAAGACTGCAGCAGCAGCTGGCTCGACAGGAGGGCGAGTGAGCTTCTCTAATGCAAAATTTAGGTCCCAGGCAGGGGTTGGAGCTCTCCTGGGTGGTCTTAAGTTTTTGGCCCCTCAGATACTGGTTTAAGGTTCTGTGTTGTAATGAGCTGAAATGGCTGAGGCATGGATTTTTATGGAAGAAAAGGACAGGCCCTTGTGAAGCATCTCAGGTAAATATTGCAAAATCTGAGGAATGTTGGACACTGCTGTGCTCATCCTTTGAGACTGACTCTAGGCACAAACTTTTCCATTTGTCAGCATATGATTTTCTAGTACTAAATCTTCTCGCCTCCAAAATGACATCCATCACAGATTTGCTGAGGGATGCCAAGGGTGAATTTAGGTGATTAGCCACGCTGCAAGATTCAAAGTTTGAAGCTGAGTGTGCAGAATTTGGTTGTTCTGCTGAGACAAGTAAGGTGTCTGAGGCAGGTGCCATGGTGGAAGGTGACGCACATTGCACAGGAGTAGGTACCAGTGTTGACGAGGCCAATCTGGAGCAATCAAAATCATTTTTGGTTTGTCCTGTTTGACTTTTAGTAGAACTTTGGAGAGCAGAGGCAGAGGGGAAAGGCATAGACTGACAGGTTTTTCCAGCTGAAGGATAGAGCATCCACTTTCCAGGCTTTTTTGTGAGGAGTTCTTGTGGAAAATTTGTCCAACTGATAGATCTTTTTGCCTCACCCCAGAACTATGTCTGGCTTCCCCCATTTGTGTCAACATGTTGAAAATCTGTGGTTCCAGTTTCCATTCATGTGGGTCCATGAGATTTCTGCTTAGTTAGCTTGTAGTTGTACTTGATAGGTCAAGGCCGTGTTCCACAGTGCAATGGCTAGTCTGCAAAGGGGGTAGGAGTGTGTACTCTCCTGCTCGTTTATGTACCACATAACCATGGTGTTGTCTGTCTTTATCATTAATTGTCCTGGATGAAGGTAGACCTTGAAGGCTGTCAGTGCATTCTGTACAGCTAGCATTTCTTTTTGATTGATATGAAGGTGCATTTGATTTGGGCTCCATTTGCCCTGAATGCACTTCTCTGCCAGATATGCCCCCCCCCCCAAGCATAGTCTGATGCGTCTGTAGTTAGGGTTTGGGCGGCAGGCGGTGGTGTGAATGGCAGTCTCTTGTTTTGGTGGCAGGCCTCTGCCTGCCATAGGAACTCTAATTGCAGGCAAGGTATGATAGGAATCATTGTTTCCAAGTTGTGACCATGCTGACTCCATAGACTTTTTAAGTACCACTGAAGCTTCCTCATATGCAGTCTTGCATATGGAATTAGAAGAATGCAGGAGGCCATGAACCCCACGGCTTGCAGTATTTGCCTTGCAGAAAGCAGGGTTTTTGTGGCCACCTGTTTGAAGTAAGTCACCAAATGAATCTGCTTCTCTGGCATAAGGAAAGCCATCTGGGCAGTTGTATTCAAACTTGCACCCAGGAATGTAATTTTTTGAGAGGGTACCAGTTGTGATTTCTTTTTCAATTTATAGTGTACCCTAGACAAGTTAAAACCCTTTTTACAAATGCCAGATGTTTTAGAAGAATGTCCTTGTTTTCTGCCTGAATTAGACAATCGTACAGGTATGGATATATTTGAATATTTCTTTGCCTGCAAAATGCAATTACTGGAGCCAGGCACTTCGTAAAGACACTGGGCGCAGTAGATAAGCCAAAGGGCAGTGCAGAGAATTGGTAATGCAAGTAGCCGGCTTTGAAGTGGAGGTATCTTCTGCAAGATTCCCTGACTGGGATATGCAGGTAAGCCTCCTTTAAATCTAGAGTTGCCAACCAGGCATCTTTGCCTAGCATAGGAAGTAACTGGTGAAATGTCAGCAGCTTGAATTTTGGGTTGTCCAGAAAGGTGCTTAGAGTAGATAAGTCCAGAATTGGATGCCATAATTTGTCTTTTCTGGGTGCCAGGAAAAGTCTTGAATAGAAACCTTGTCCCTTTTCCTCTTCTGGTACTAGTTGAATAGCCCCCACATTCATGAGGGAAAGTACTTATTTGGGGGCAGGTCTGGCCATCCATTTGGAATTGGCAACATGTGGAAATGAAATCTGTATCCCTGGGATACTATATTTAAAACCCATTTGTCCTGGGTTACAAGTTGCCAGTTTTCCCCCCAAAGTGGTGGGTAAAAGATAAGTGCTTGGTAAGTCTAAAGGGAAGTCATTGAGACTGCTTACCATAGGGAGGTGTCTTGTTTCCAGATTTGGAAGAGGAGGCACCCCACTGTTTTGTTCTGAAAGTCTCTTGGGACTGAAACCTGGAGCCTCTGGAATGTCTGGGTTTGACTTGAGTGGCTCTCTAAGGAACTGCAAAGGACCAGTTCTTAGTAGGCCAGTGTCTACTAAATCTTGGAGGTTGTACTTGTAAGAAATCTTTCACAGTTTGCATAGATTTAGCTTTATCTTCCATCTTTTTTAGAACGTCTTCAGCCTTACCAAAGAGATGGTCCTGTTGTAAAAGAGCATCTAACAGTTTTGCTTTAACATGATCAGGCAGACTTTGCTCTTTGAGCCAAGCATGCCTTCTTAGCACAGACCCAGTTACAACAGCCCTGCAAGAGGCCTCCAAAGAATCAAAACCACATTGCAAAGTATGTTTTCCAACTTGTTCAGCTGAATGTAATAAATCCTGTAAAAAATTTATTTTCCACAGTCAGAAAACAACATAATTTTCTGCTTAAGCAGTCCCATGATATGCTGCTGATATTTTAGCATATGAAATTGACAGTTTAAAGCTCTGACTGCCAGGGTGGCAGAAGTGTAAACCTTCTTGCCCATCTATCCAGCGCCCTGGAATCTCTATAAGAAGGGGTAGGATTTTTAGCAGTAGAAGCCTTAATGCCCTTGGGACCCTGAGAAATGGTTTCAGGATCTGTAACAGGATTTTTCAAAAGGAATTTGGAGGAGTCAGGAACCCTGTAGTCTCTGTCTGGCTTACAAAGAGCTGGAGGCAGAGAATCAGGAGCCATACTAGATTTGGAAAAAACATCAATGTCTAGAACAGGAGGTATAGCCAAAGGCCTATGCTGAGGAAGAAGAAAATCCCTAAGTCTCTTTTTAGATTCAGAAAAATCCTGACTTTCCCAGTGGAAATGTTCCCTTAAGGTATGCAAAGTTTCCCCAAAAGAAAAATCCTCAGGGGGAGAAGCAGAAGGAATGGAATCTTCTGCATTAGAGTCCTCATAAGTAGGTATAGACAATTCCTGTTCATTAGAAGAGTCAGAGGAAATAAAATCCTGTTCAGAAGATTCATAATCAATGTCCTGTCTAGGCCTCTTACAAGGGGGGTTGGCTACCCCTGATCAGAGTAATTAAATCTTCAGCCATTTTGATCATTTGTTTTTTTGGCATAGGGGCCTGCACACGTGGCCCAGGCGTCATCTTTTTTTAGGCATAGGTCGAGATTTTGGCCTTAGTTTTGAAGATGGCTTCGGTCTGATATACAAATCTGTAGGCCTGAAAACACCCTCAGAAGCCGGTGCCTGCACAGCGGCTCCAGACCCATCCAAAGTAGAGACAACTGCGGGTTCCATAAATGAAGCATCTCGCTGCATACCGGACTCCGAATAGGTCTCAGTAGAGGCCTGTGAATCAGAAGTAGCGGGCATCAGGGGCTGCAAAAGTGCCTCACTGAGTACCGGCGAACTGGCTTAGGAGAAGCGTCGTCGGCAGTTTTGGACCTCAACGGCCTGTCTCTTTTTCTTCGCGTTTTTTAGGTATTCCGGTAGTCGGATTGCTAACAGACGACATCTCTGGATAATTAAAGCGTGAGTCAAAATATTTAGAAGCAAAAATGTACTGACGTTTGATAGTGCGTTCATTAAAGAAAGCACAAAACCAACAGCAAGGTACGTTGTGGTCAGGGCCTAGGCAAGGAATACAGTACAAATGAAAATCTTTATGAGGTATTTGCTTCCCACAAGTAATACAATTATTAACTTTTACTGACATCGGTAAGGAGCAAGAAAAAGTTTCCCCAATGGGGTACTTAGCTTTTTAGTTTAAGACTTCGGATCTGAAACTCGAAAACGAAAATTTCAGGAGTTGGCTGACCGGCACTTGCCGCGCGGTGCCAGAAGCAGTTCGCAAGAAAGACTGATGTAATGGCATCAGCTGCATGTTTTATACCCCCGACGACCTGACGTCATGGAAGAAGGGACAGCAATCGAGCAGGACCCAAGACTTTGTTAATCAGGCCGACTGAGGGCAACCTGCCAGCAGATTACCCAAATGTAATGACTGCAACAGTGAAACATGAACATCTTGCTTCTGTACAGAACAACCTGTCACAGGCAGAGATCAATCCTTGGACAAAATTTCTACCAGTCAGTATTCACTTGCTATCCCCTCCCCCACCTGAAAGCTTTCACAAGGCAGGCAAAAGGCAGAATGAACCAACGAGTATGCTTCTGACAAACTAAGAGCAAGGGGAAAGGTAATGCAAACATCTATGTACATAAAAATACTTACAAGACATACAGTCAAGTAAAAAGCATAAAATGCATTGTACCTAATTTGAGCCTACTAGGCTTAGAAAACACTATATAAACAGCCAGTTCCGCCTATGAAGACAAGAGTATACAAACATTCTTTGAGGTAGAATGGATGATGCCTATCCCACAGCAATGATCCTATAATTTGTACATTTACTGCTACGGTTCTTTACCACACAAAGAAATCTGGAATGTAAGGATTAGTACTGCAGCAGCTGTATATCTGTACTAAAAGAATAGCAAGAAGTGCAGCTTACAAGTACTAAAATGGATGCTGGTCTACAACATTCTCTGCAGAATTGCAGTAACAAAACCTGCTATGACCTTAGAATGGACACCAAATTTCTAATGTGCTGAAAAAGGGCAGATAGAAAATCGAACCAGCCCTGAAAATGCTCAGCCATAATTAAAGGACCACTACAGGCAAATGAAGAAAACATTTTTTTTTATCTTGCCATGTTTTACTACACCTCACAAAGCTGCCTGCAGCAAAATAAGTACTCATTCCTAATTCTATTTTGTTTTTACTCTTGTCCGCCCTCATGGGGGCAGACATCGTGATTCCTTTGGAAAGTTAAATCCGTCCCATAATGCACAGACTGAGAACAAATAGCCCTACCATTTTGTTGTCAGACTAGACTTCCATTCACTTAGAATGGAACACCTGAAAAAAACTTCCAAGTTTGAGAGTCTGCAGCTCATGTGTCATTGACTGGAATGCGCTGAGTTTTACAAATGTTGTTCCTACTGATGTACTACACATTCTCTGAAAGAAACTTGCAAAAGTGTCAAATTACTGAGATAAAAAAAAACTTCACAAGGAGCAGTTTTGCAAGTTTCAGTTCCTGGCCAGGTTACTCCTCCCATCTCCCCTCCTTCAGTGGTCTACAGTCTCACATTTCCAGCTTTACTAGATTCAACTATTTAGTCAGCTTTGCATGACAATAGACATAAAAAAAAAATAAATCACAGCCTGGTGTGCCACTAAATCTGTTCCGTTGCATGTCTCTATGCCTCTTCACTTCTGAATAAAAAAGCAAACTTATCAGTCCAGAGTTTAGGCCAGTCTATCCATTTAAAATGTGCACAGTAAAATATTCAACTTATAATACATTTTGGCTGCTGACACGGTTATCTTTACATAGTTATTCTCTTATAGTATAACCTGAACTTATGGTATTTAACGATACATTTTAGAACAGTTCCCGGTTTCTTAACAATGACCTCCCAAGCCTCTGATGTGACCCAGTACTTTGTCAGTGTACCGTAAATACATAGATTAATACAAATATTTGTGCATATATGACACGTGCAATAATGCACACATACCATCTTTAAAACAAGATAAATGCAATATAAATCATATCAATATAGTTATGATTCTAGTTTATGACCCTGTTTGTCTATGGAAACTTCTTTTTGAATTTATGTTCAAGCAGTTGTATATTTGTTGTATATTATCTTAATTGTTTCTCAATATTCTAACCACTGTGTATGCTGCATCAATTGTAAAACTCTGATTTTACTCCTTTTAT
>NC_056733.1:94489382-94494382 GCF_019279795.1 Protopterus annectens
ATCTTGTGATGTATGGGTTAACATTTAAGCTGATGAGTTTTTCAATGATACCCAGTGGGGTATTGTATCGAAGGCCTTCGCCAGATCGAGGTAGGCTGTATGGACTGCCTTTCCTCATCAATGGCTTTGGTGACTGTTTGAAAAAGTCAACCAAGTTTAGAAGGCATGATCTGCCTTTGACAAAGCCAAACTGGGATGGATCCAAAGTCTGCAAATTCCCTATGTCTTTAATTATGAGGTCCATTATGATCCTCTCCATGGCTTTGCAGATAAGGCTTGTCAAGCTAATGGGCGGTAATTTCAGGGTCGGTGGAGGCACCGCCTTTGTGAAGTGGGACCACAGTTGCAGTGCGCCACTCCTGGAGTGCGTATCCAGAGGTAAGACTATGATTAAACAGCTGTCCTAGCTGTGGGTTTAATTCCTCGTTGAGTTCGTGGAGCACACAGCCGGGGACACCATCAGGTCCCATGGATGCTGTGTTTTTGCTTTGGAGAGCAGTTCTCACTTGGGCGTTGGAGATGTTTGGGGGCTGCAATCGCTGGTATAGATATCTCTCCTTTTGGGGGGGGGAGAAGTTTGCACTGAACCTGTCAGCCAGTATGTTGGCAATGTCTGTAGGATCAGTAATCTTCACATCATTTTGAACTAGTTCTGAGCATATCTGGGAGGTTCCTCCCAGGTTTCTAACATAGCTAAAAAAGGCCTTATGATTGTCTTTTGAGTCTTTAGCTATTTTTCTCTCAAAATTTACTTTGGATGATTTTATGAGAGCTCTTAGTTTTTTACTTATAGTGATCAAGGGTGTCTTACCTTTTAAGGATTTTGCTCTATCTTGTAGTAGCTTCCTCCTTTTGTTGTAGAGTTTGTTTATGGCTGGGGTCCACCAGACTGGACGCTTGCCTTTGGTACAAAGAGTCTTTGTTTTGCTTGGGATTGCCTTATCCATGCAGTCCTGCAGGTGCTGGTAGAAGGCATTTGTAAGTGATTCAGCGGCTTGAGTACTGTTTTCCGCCGGCTCGGGGGCCTTAAAGGAGACCACACTAGTCTTTAGAAGTGTGAAGTCGGCTTTCGAGAAGTTCTTTACTGTGGTCTTTTTTATTTCAGGTGGGGGTGGGATGAGGACCTCCAGCGAGATTAGTTTGTGATCTGATCTCACCAGTGAGGGGTATACTTCGGTGTTGAACATTGTGCTCCCATGTTCGTGATGATGAGATCAAGTATGTTTTCTCCTCTTGTGGGGATGGTGACTAGTTGTTCCATGGCATTTGAGTTTATGAATTCCAGGAACTTTTGCGCTAGGGTGTTTGGGCTTGAGTAGTGTTCCCAGTCTATATTAGGGTAATTGAAGTCACCTAGTATGATGGTGTTTGGTGATACATTTATCCCCTCTAGTGTTTTCAGGAAGGCCATGTGAGGTTCCTGAGTTTGTGAGGGTGGCCTGTAACATGCTACAATTTGCAGAGCAGTCTTGCCTATGGTTAATTGCACCTGGATGGTCTCCGATGCATCGTGCGTTGCCACCAGTCTTGAGGTGTGGGTGTCTTTGATGAATATGGCTACCCCCCCTCCTTTCTTGGTATTGTCCGGATTTTGGGGCCGGAAGCATGATAAGAGGTAAAACCTGATAGTGCTGGGGTGCTCTCAGGAGCCTTGAACCAGGTTTCTGTCACTGCACAGACATCGATGTTCTCCATACTGAGAAGGGCCTCGAGTCGTGCATTTTGAGATTTAGACTTCTGGCATTGAGCAGCATTACCCTTAGTTTTTTTTCCTTTTTGTGTTCTAGGGTGGTAGGTTTAGAATTTGAGCCTTGCCTAAAAAGGCACTATGGGGTGGCAAGAGCCTTTGCCAATATCCGAATCCCAGGGTGACAGGTGCAAGCCGTCCCTTGCGAAGCAGCGTGGCTTGTCCAGCATGTCATCCCAGGCAGACAGACATTGGATCCCCTTTGAATGACACCAGAGTTTAAGCCAATTGTTAAAGCTGATCATCTTATCTCTGTATTGTGGCATCATTCTTGGTGAAGGTAGGATACTGCTCAAGGTCAGGGTCATACCTGCCTGGGCTACATAATCAGAGAGCTCCTCAATGTCTCTTTTCATGTAGTCCAAGGAGGCACGTCTCAGGTGGCTTACACCAGCGTGGACAATGACTGAGTCGTATTGTACCTGCTGTTGAGAGACCTGAGTGCTTGCGTTATGTGGCGGATTCTAGCACCCGACAGGCAGCTTACTGTGACCTTCTCCTTACTCAGTCTGGTGAGCGGGGCGTCAGTGTGTCTGACTATGGAGTCACCAATGACTAGTGTGTCTGGCATTGTGTTTGGCCTTAAGGGCTGTGACTGTTTGACACTCTGACTGTGAGGTCTATGTGTTGCAGGTGTTGTGTTCTGAGGTGGTGGTTGTTTGGGTGTCTGCTTTGGTGGCCTCTGCTGTTTTGGTAGATTTTTGATCAGAGCATGAGTATGTCTTTGTGTGTTTATGTGTATGATTTGAGGTTGTGATGGTACTATGTGAGACTGGGTCTATAGTGTGTGTGGTAACCTTCTCCTCCTGACTGGTCTTGCCAGTCCTATGTTGAGAGAGCTCAGCCTCCAGTTTGGCCGTATAGTTGCATCTCGCATGTATTTGTGTTTTGTGGGAGGAGGAGAGGGTTGTCTGTGTACATGAGGCAATTGTAACATTGCCTCAATATTCCCAGGTTCACCAGCTGAGCAGGAGAGGACACTAGCAACTGATCCCTCGACATGCTAGGACTAGACAAAAAAAACTTTAAAAGAGATTCCGGGGGATGTGGGTGACCGAGAAATGGGGTTTGCCTTTTGGGGTGCTATCTATAAGAGTGCCGTATCAAGGTAATAAGTACTGTAGGAGCAAGTGCTAGGTTTAACAGATAGAGAATAGTCTACTTGGAGTCAAGTAGAGATGATCTTTTTAGGTATTAGAGAAAGTGCTAGTAACAGGGATGCTTAAAGGTAAGATTGAAAAGAATGCACTCTGCAGTGTGCACTAGAGAAGTTAGATATGAAAGTAGGTAACTTGAGTTTTACCTGTTTAAAAAGTTAAGGTTTAGTGGAGAGTTACTATTTTTAAAACAGCAAGATGGACTGAAAGGGTGGTTACTTTTGTATTTTGGTACTATGAAATACTGTAGGATGGCCAATAAATTTAAATAATTGAAGGGGTGGGATTTCAAAAGTGATGGTTTTGTGATTACTCACATAAGCCAGTGAAAGTAGAGAGAAATGAGATATATGGTCAGATTAACATAAGAGGCGGGCAACTAGAAAGACAGTGGTATTTAACAAGACAACTTAAATGGGTGGGAGGGAGGGAAAAATTCTGCTTGACTCAGAACAGAGAGAGCTGTGGTCTCTTTTGAAGTTTTAATATGCTGTTTAAAACAGAATGCAAGCAAAACACAAGATAAAGAAAACAAACTACAGTATTCAAAATATAGAAATATATGTATATATATATAGACCCTCATCATCTTTTTCTATTAAGGCCTTTACTAAATCCAAAGCAGCCAGGCATCCCAAGAGGCCGGTTGCACAGGGCCCATCCCCGGGTCCCATGCCTAAAAAACAGATGCTTAAAATGGCTGAGGATTTAATTACTCTTATCACATATATGTATATATATATATATATATATATATATATATATATATATATATGTATGTATATATATATATATATATATATATATATATATATATGTATATATATATATATGTATATATATATATATGTATATATATATATGTATATGTATATATATATATATATATATATATATGTATATATATATATATATATATATATATATATATATATATATATGTATATATATATATATATATATATATATATATGTATATATATATATATATATATATATATATATATATATATATATATATATGTATATATATATGTATATATATATGTATGTATATATATGTATGTATATATATGTATGTATATATATGTATATATATATATGTATATATATATATGTATATATATATGTATATATATATATATATATGTATATATATATATGTATATATGTATATATGTATATATATATATATATATGTATATATATATATATATATATATATATATATATATATATATATGTGTATATATATATATATGTATATATTAAGCGTCGGGCGGAGTTCGCCCAATATTATTTTGGTAAAGCTTTCGATTATAAGATGTCGGACACTCCCACTACCGTTTTGTCCAAAAAACGCAAGGAGAAGGACCGACATGAGAGGCCCGCGGTCCCCGCTGACACCACGCCAAAACAGGCTACACGTGGTCCGGTTCTCAGCGAGACGCCTTTGCAGTCCCTGACTACCGACGACACTCCTTTGGCGGTGTCCTCTGTACCCGAGACCGCTGGGACCTCGGCCCTTTCCCAGACTACAACCACCGAAGCCTTTGCTAATGTTGAGCCTACTAATGTGGACAGGTCCACCTCCACCCATGGTGTCTTTAGACCCTCATCATCTTTTTCTATTAAGGCCTTTACTAAATCCAAAGCAGCCAGGCATCCCAAGAGGCCGGTTGCACAGGGCCCATCCCCGGGTCCCATGCCTAAAAAACAGATGCTTAAAATGGCTGAGGATTTAATTACTCTTATCACAGGTTCTCAACCCCCTCCAGACAAGAGGCCCAGAGTAGAGGAAGATTCTCCCTCTTCTGATCAGGGATACATTTTAACAGAACATTCTGATGTAGAGGAACACTCTTACTCCCCTTTTGAGGATTCGGATGCAGAGCAGTCCATCCCTTCTGTATCCCCTCCTTAGGATTTTTCCTTTGGGGAAACCTTGCACACCCTGAGGGAACACTTCCATTGGGAAGGCAACACCCTAGCCCAAAGGTTCCTAGAATTTATAAACTCAAATGCTATGGAACAACTTGTTACCACTCCCACAAGAGGGGAAAACATACTGGACCTGATCATCACCAACATGGGGA